>NC_142693.1:11100000-11400000 GCF_029641045.1 Salvia hispanica | reverse complement strand
TTTTCATCTATAAATACTATTTCCTCCGTCCCAAAATAGATGTCACACTTTCCTTTCTAGTTTCCCCACGAAAGATGTCACATCTTCTATTTTGGAAAAAGCTCTCTCTCACATTAATATAAATATACTATTTTCTCTCTCCACCTAACACACAAAACAACATCTCCTAAAATTCTGTGTCATTTTCCAAATGTGTCATCTATTATGGGACGGAGGGAGTACTATTTCACCTAATATCTCTATCCTTTCATTCCACTCTTATTATACATTCCGTCTACTCTCCACAAAAATCAATCTCGGTGGTTCCCCAATGAATCCTGTCAGATCTTCAATGAATCTCTTCTGCTAGTCTGCGGGATGAGATCACCTCCACAAACATTAGGGTCGGGTTCAAGCAGAGGTGTCGAAATTTGCAGTCATCTACATCAACGTTCAAATAATGTGGAGTAACAGCTAAAGTTTGAACAACATCTACCACATGGCTTTCAAGTACTACAACGTCTACATCATCGTCAATGATCACCCGAAGTTTATGCTGAGTGACGAGTGTGGCGGCCCAAAGAAGACCAAAATCAACACCGACGACATCGCAACGGGGATGATGCTTTCGACTTAAACACGCATATGGAGAAAAGTTTTGGTACACGAATATCAACAAGAATTCGTCACATTTCCAAAAAGTCGCCAAGAGGAAGGGTGTCTCTACGAGCAGTGCGACCGAGGTCTATTGAATTTCTTTTAATCTGCAATTAATTAAAAATTATAAAGTCATCCTACTTCCCCAAATATAACAGTTATATTATCTTTTTTCACCCGTTTTCATTTCTTCTATTCTCAAATTCATTCAAAAGTCATCTATAAATACCTCATTCATCACATAAAATTTTACATACCAAATCTTTTTTCTCTAACTCAGTTTTGTCTCTAATTTTCATTCTCAATTCAAGTATGGCTAACGATGTAGAAATAGCTCGGTTAATGGTCTTAGCGGAGCAATATAATAAAGAGTGTTACAACAACCATCGTGCACATAGATTACAATTTAATTAGGTGGCCATTTTCTTTTCAATGCTTGATCGCCAATCTCATTTCCCTTTGCAAACTTCTTTTCTTTTTCCTCTAGTTTAGCAGCCTTGTTCTTCTCTCGTACCTCCTCCAACGCCTTGATTAATCTCATCAAATTACCATCCGCATCTTCCCCATCGGATTTCCGCATCAGTTTATCAGCCACATCGGCCGGCGACATCTCCGTCTCGCTGAGCAGCTGCCTAATCTTAGCAAACAATTCATGCGAATCAACCTCCAAATAATTCTTGGCCAATATCTTAAATGCCTCAAATCCACAATAAGACAGCTCTATGTGCTCATCCATTCTACCCCTCCTGATCAGAGCCTTATCCAGCTTCTCCACATGATTCGTCGTAAAAACGATAATCCTCTCACCCGGACACGCCGACCACAGCCCATCAATGGTGTTCAGTAGCCCCGAAAGAGTCACCTTACTCTGCTTCTTTTTCTTCTTTTTCTTCTTTTTCTCCTCATTCACTGGATTCTTCTCTTCTCCATCTTCCTCGTTCTCGTCCTCGTCCTCATCCTCCTCGTCCTCCCTCTTTGCTGTGACATCAATCGAGCAGTCGATGTCCTCAATCACAATGATCGACTTGCTGGTGGTGTTGATCAGCAGCTTCCGCAGCTCGGTGTTGTTGTCCACGGCCGTCAGCTCGAGGTCGTACACGTCGTATTGTAACAGATTAGCCATAGCAGCGATCATGGTGGATTTTCCGGTGCCGGGGGGTCCGTACAGAAGGTACCCCCTCTTCCACGCCCTCCCCACATTCTTATAATACTCCTCCGACTTGGAAAAATACAACAAATCCTTAACGATTTGCTCTTTCCTGATCGGATCCATGGCCAGAGTAGCAAATTTTGCTGGATGCTCGAACACCACCTCGCTCCAGATCCCGCCGCGGCTGGAGCCACATCCGGTGCCAGATGCGCCGTTTCCAGCTTTATTAGTACAGAGCTTCCGGCGGCGCTCCTGCACCGTGATCGCCTTCCCCTTTTCCATCACGTGCTTGAGATATTCGGCGGTGATGCGGTGGCGGTGTTTCCGGTAGAATGTGAGGCGGAAATACTTCTTCTCATCCCACCTCGGCCAGAAGGAGATGGACTGCTTATTCGGGTTATGCTCACGGGAAGTCCACCAGACCTTGATGCCTTTGAACTCGTCGGTGACCTCCTCATTGTTGGCGACGGAGAGGACTACAGAGTCGCAGTCGTCGAAGACGTATGCCTCGAGGCGTTTGGCCTGCTTGGTGGATTTGGCGTTGAGGTACCTCTCGATGGTGGAGTAGGCTTTGCTGCGGCGGAAGCCGTCGCCTTGGAACTCAGGGAAGGTGA
Organism: Salvia hispanica; assembly: GCF_029641045.1. Lineage (NCBI taxonomy): Eukaryota > Viridiplantae > Streptophyta > Magnoliopsida > Lamiales > Lamiaceae > Salvia > Salvia hispanica. Next base: position 11,397,600 of record NC_142693.1, on the reverse strand, counting down.
TCTGGATGTATGGGTACACGAAATTGACGAGCTTCTCATAGCATTCCATGATTATGTTGCGAAGTTCGCAGGGAAAGTAGTTTTGGAACATGGCAAACATTACTGTGAGGCCGGCCAAGGCTTTGCCTGTTTGGGCGGCCATTGCGGCCAGGCTCTCGGCCATTCTCCCTGTTTGGGCGGTTAGGTTCATCATTTTTTAGCTTGTATGAGGAATTAATGATGATATACAACTATATTTATAGAGATTAATACCCCTGTTCTGCCCTGTTTCGATGCAATTTCTTCTTCAATGAGATATAGTAAGTACAGGTACTTGCTTTTGTTAGCCTTATTCCGGAGTAATTTCTTGCTACGCGTTTATTCATTTAGTATTTCACATGTCCATTTCGCTTCACAAGTCCACACACGCTATCTGAACTATTATAACTGCATCCATTTTAATATTATGTACTAGTACTATCATTTGTCCTTCGGAAGTCACAAAGGATGCAAACCATATTAATGCTGCCTATCTTTTGAATGTAGTATACTCCCTCCGTCCCGGATAATTTGGGTCACTTTGACCGGGCACGGATTTTATGAATTGTAATGAAAAGTACGTTGAAAAAGTTAGTGGAATGTGAGTCCTACCTTTATATATTAGTTTTATAATAAAATGTGAGTAGGAATGAGTTAGTGGAATATGGGGTCCACTACCAAAAATGGTAAAAGTGAAGTGGGACAAATTATATAGGACGTACTGAAATGGAAAAGTGGGACAATTATCTGAGACGGAGGGAGTAGTACTTATCACTTCTACAACATTCATTTTTAAATGGGGCAATTTCAAACAAAAGTTAAGATAATTAATATAAATTCAATAAACAACAATTGATGAAGACAAGTGTTCTTTTCTTTGGATTTTTATAAAAAATTACTCATAAGCAAAACAATTTATCACTTTTAAACAAAAGTCTATGCTATTCAAGTGACAACATTTAATCGTATATCATCTAGAATCATTTATTTGCTTATGAATATTTTTTTTTAAATCCAAAAAAAAACAAGTATAGATTCACAAAATCATAATTTCACAAAAGCATAGATCATCCATGAATATGATCACTAAATTGACTTCCTTGGAGTGAGTTTCTTCTATGTACATATTTCCGTGTACGTCTTCTAGGCATAGATAGATAGACTTTCCTCTTGTAACACCCCGATTTTTTCTACCATTTTTAATTGTTTTTGAAAGGACGTCGAATTCACTTTTAAAAATTAGGGGACAGAGGAAGTATGTTTTATTTTTGGATATAATATTTTTAGCAACTCTTTGAAATAGATAAATAAAAAATTTAAACAAAGCACAACACAGCACAGTCCGGCAGGCCGGGCCTAGCAAAATGAATAAAAGCTTGGCCCAAACCAATCCGCCTTTGACATGAGTTTGGGCTGGCCTAGGCCTCATTATAGATGGGCCTGTGGTGGGCTGGTTTGGCCCGGCTCTATTGATGTTGCAAATACAAATAGTAGAATAGAACTTAGGAAAGGGAAAACGGAAATTCGAGATGTTTGAATTAAATATAATGTAATGAGATTAGCAATCCACTTTTTTTCTTAACCAAAAGCACCCGTAGTGGGCGGGGGTTTAGGCAGACCCTCAACCCTTGAATAAAGTCAAAATATAACGTTTCAAAACATAATCCTAACCCAAAAGTGACTAGAATTCAGAACAAGAACATGAAGAGGAAACGAACTGAATTTCCCACCGGAGATTGCAACCCACTTATGAAGACAGGAACAGCAGAAAAGAAAACAATATAATTTGCCCTTGATCTCAATTTTCAAATGCGAACGTCCAATGTCCACGAGCATGTGTGAAGTTAATTTTTACATAGCATCCAACGGTAGAGCTTTTTACTTATATGCCAAAAAAAAAAAAATTGGTTTTACCACATGTGTTTCGAACCCTCCTTTTGGCAGAATCCGACTAATCCTGCCAACATATTTTGATTATTAGGATTGATGAGAAAATTTGTGTGAAATATTAAATGCCTCATAAACTAAATATAGCGTTTAATACTTATTTTGAAACAAATTAAAAATTAGTAATTAATTTGATAAATATCATAATTTAGTAACCAACCCATTAATCATATTAATCCAATAAATATATTATACAAACCCAATCATAATAAGACGGATCTTATGAATCAACTCGTGTTCTACAATGCACATCTATCGAATTCGTATGCAACCGTATGTTATATGTATATCAATGATTGGTCTTTTGTTGGTTGGTGCGCGCGAAAAGCTTCTTCACTACCTTCACCAGCGATTCCATCTTCCTCGGCTTTGCACGGATCAATCTCAATTGCCGCACATTAGCGCACTCCTCCAGATCTAGATCTTCGATTTCATCCCCTCCACTTTTGTTGTTGCTGCTATTATTGCTATGATGATTTTCACTAGTTTCTTCGCTTAATTCGGAATCGGCGGAGCTCTGTAATCCCTCGTTGAAATCCTCCCACAGTAGATCCATCGATTCACTCTCCGCTTCTTCTCTTTGGGCGTCCTCCTCCGCATCGTCGATTTTGACGGCTTGGCTCGCGAACTGCCGGCGTTGTGCGGTGGCGGTGCTCGTTTGATCGGGATCGGAGATTCTCCAGAGAGGCGGCAGGAGTGCGAGATTGTTGCTGCTGATCACGGGGAAGGTAAACTCTTCTGCTGCGATCATCTTTTATATGTGAATTGTGATGTATGGATCTGGATGAGCTATATATGAATATAGTCGAATCAGAAAAAGGAAAATTGTGCATTTAATTTAATGAGGGGAAAATTCTGTATTTATTATTATGGGTATATATGTTAGGAATTAGTTGGGATTATAATAAATGAGTTTTGGCAAAAGTGTTAATGAGGAGGTGGCTATCTTCTCCGCATTCCATGGACCTACGTGTTACTCATGCTAACCTTAACCTCCTTTCTTTTCTTTTCTTTTTTAATTTTCATTTATGGAGGAAATGACTATAGTATATAGACATTCACCTACTACCATATATCCGGACGTGATTTTTTCATTGTCGCCCCCTCCGACAGCTTCTAACGTCGCTCATCTCCCTCCGTTAGCTTTCGATAAATTTTATTTCGCACATTCCGTTTTAGTGTCCTGGATCTGGCAAAAATGAAAGAAGGGAAGTAGGGAAGTGACTGGTTAAATCAAGACAATTGAGATGTAACCTACATAATAACACATTCCCTCTTTATTATGGCATAAGGCATATTAATAGGTCCTCCTCCTTCCATCTACATCTCCATTAAAACTTTTGTTCCCACAAATTGACCACTAATTCCATATTTCTTGTGTCTTACTCTCACATGGTCCCATGTTTGACGTTTGGTCAATTAAGTATCGACTTTTCTTCCCTTTTTTCTCGCTTGATTGCGTGATCAATGCAATGCTAATAACACGTGTTTTTCTTGCACTTCGAATTAGCAAGCACGACCTCTAGTGGCAGTGGTAGTGTGAGTAAATGAAATATGACACTACACAATTATATGTAAAGAATAAACCTTATATAGTACTCCTTCCGTTCCGCTAGTTGAGGCGTTATTTTCCAACACGAAGATGAAAAAGATGTTCATTGTATTGAATCGAGGGAGAGAAATAGTAGAGAGAATAAAATAGAAAAATGAATAAAGTAGAGAGAGAATATAGTTGTGAAGGAAAAATAAGTTAATTATTGCCCTAATGAATTGACTCAACTATGAAAAAACTTTTCAAAATAGAAAAAGACTCAACTATGGTTGAAGAGAGGGACTAATATTTTTTAATAAAATAATTCAAAATAAAATATTATTACTTTGTAATGGGTCACCCGAGCCCAGCTCAAAATTATTGCATTCCTAATAAAACTTTACCCAAACCTATTAATTTCATGTACATTCGTGTCAAATTTTCGTGTCAAAAAATTTACTCTAGGATCAGGTTGGCTCAGTCCAGGCACAAGCCCAATCAGGTTGAGGCCCACAACTATATTTGGATCATGCTGCATTGGCCTTTTTTTATATATGGGCTGAACTCAGACCCCATTGGCCATTGGTAAGTTGGTCGGTTGGTCAGGCTAAACCAAGTAGTAGAACGCATATTTTTTCATGATTTTTCCATACATATTTTGAGCATTTAAATGAACTTAGGTGAACATTGGCACCAATTACAATGTTTTGGAATAAGAACTTGAACAATAAGTACAATTTTAGATTAGCATGCGCAGTAAGCAGAAAACACTGAGCACGATTTGAGTAATGAGCAATAAACACAACTCTTATTGATGATCATCTTCATAAACAAGAAGAAAAAAGCAACGAACACAATGAAAAGTAATAGTAGGATGAAAATCAAAGTTTAATGGGTATCTCACTCAATCGTTACACTTTGATCTGGGCCAAGTGAGTTTTAAAAAGGCCCAATTAAAGCTCATTTCAATTGAGTGGCCCAAGCCCGCTTACTTATTCTATTCTACCAAGCCAGTCCTAGGCCAGCCTATACAGGGCTTGGGTTAGACACTTAGACTGTTGGTGTATTTGACAAGTCTAGTTAAAAGGTTGATCTGCTAGAGGAATTTCAAGAACATCACAATCATATAGTAGCATAATCTGCCATGCATACTTGTCACAAAAAGGGATGTTTATAGCTCTAACTCAGCAATGTCATTGTAGGAGAGTTAAGTAATCAAGCCTAATTAATTGCCATGCATCTAATTAGTTTGCTTATACAAAAACCACAAGTATGCTGCCATGCATACTTGTCACAAAAAGGGCTGTTTATAGCTCTAACTCAACTTACAAGAGTAGCTCAGAAGCCAGCCCATTCTATCTTCTCATTTCATTCTTACCAAATTAGTTGTCGTCTTGCTCTTCATCATGCTCGTCTCCTTCAAATTCAAGGTCACTATCCTGTTCCATGACTTCTGCTATACCATGCTCCTCAATTACTGACAGTGGAAGTGCATCAGACGATCCTTCCTTTTCATCACCATCGGTAAGTGATTCAATGGCTCCCTCACGACGTGTCTGAATGAGGTAATGCGCAACAGATTTGAAACCAAGCTTCGTTGCCTGTAAGTTCAAAATGACATATGCTTAACAGTTCCAATCTATGCATCACTATGTTATGAAATAATGTTTGATCATTGATAAAGCCAACTTCAGTTCCACATTCCAACAGATGAACTTAGGCCTCATGAGATGTACCTTCCTGTAGATTGCTCCAGTAGGGTTCCATCCTTTATCTCTTCGGCAGCGACTGCAATTGCATATTCCACGACATACAGGGCAAACCCAGTCCGGGTTCAAATTAACTTCTCTCACATTCTCCCCATACCTGAATTTTTTTTTTTTACACATACCACATGATCAAATAAGCAACAAGAACAAGTATGCTTTGTCTAAAAATCTAGCAAAGGAGCAAAACAATGAGTTCACTTGAGTGATTATATCATTCATTCATCAAACATGATAAACAAAACTCTAATGGACCATCAAGCAACCAATTCTAATTCTAGTTTAGAATCCAAAAAACAAATAAGTTTAAGATGAAGGTAAAAGAGACCTCATGTGCAAGCAATCTCCACAAAACTGGCCCGAGACGGCGCTGCACTTGCTGCACGAGGTACGCAGTCCGAGAGTCTTTTGCCTGCAACCACATTGTGGACAAGTTAACGATGGAAATGTGGTCATCAACAATCACAATGTTGTTACATCAAATGAATAAACAATGAGTGTTGAAGATGAAATTAGGGATACCTGCATTGATGACACGACTTTCCCTCATGAGAATCGTAAATACGCTGACCGTCATCGTCGAATCCATCAACGAAGAGAGTCCAAGCAGTCGCGGACTCACCTAACAGCTTCTCGTGCTCCTCCGAGTAAATCTCAGGCTTCTCACCGGCTGGAATGTGGATTTCCACCTTCTTCGAGGAGGTGTGCGCCTTTTTCGGAGATTTCTTCTCCGAGTAAACCGGCCGCGGCGCGTCTTTCAGCCTGATCGACGGCATTTGCTTCAGTTAAAACGAATCAGAGAAAAAATTGAAGAAATTTCTAGATCCTACGCAAAGAGTAAAACATGTGACCTAGAAGAGCGGCGTGGAGGATCATTTGAAGGTTTGATTTGGGGCTTAATTTTGCGGAGAGAGGGAGGAGCAGAGAGAGGCTTGAGATTTTTGGAAAGGTCAGCAATGCCGAGAGTCTTCATTCTCTCCATGTTTTCCTTGATTCGTTGCGCTCTCGATGCTTCATACTGCCCTCCTCCGCCTTCTTCTACGGCGCCTCCTTCTCCCTTCTCACTGTCCTTGCGTCTCGTACTCACCATCTTTCTCTCTCCTGTGTGCTGCGGAAGGTGGAAAGCCTATGAAATCAAATTTCTTTTTGGAATATAAAATTACTAAAATCGCTCATACCCATTTACTAGTGCTACTACTAGTATTTCTTTTCCCGCCCAATATTTTGTTGTGTGTACCTTGTGGATGCCATCTCGTAAATTAGGGGTTTTTGGTGAATATTTGGAATTCATTTTGAATACTATATGAAGTTTGGTCAAATTTTAGTCTCTCAATAAATTTTGAAATTGAAATATTGTCATTTTTAATGTTATAAAAAGATATTGATTTGTGCATGGATGGAATGGCTAAAAATAATTATTAGTATTTCATGATTAATATTCCATTTCCAAAGTTCATGAAACATACAAGAATTTCACCAAACTTCGTGACTTAAATACTTATTATCCTAAATTTTTAAAAATGAATTTGGACTGAACCAACTATATGAAAATCTGATTTGAAAATTTAAAATCCGAACTATGTGAGCATTTGTCAAATTTGAATTTGAAAATTCAAAACCCGTACCATGTAATCAATTTCACCAATTTGACATTTCTTCCAATTGAGTACTAGGTATTCACAACATTGCAATACTCCTCCCAAATTATGTAAGCATTTGTCAAATGAAGTCTCGAACACTAAGAAGCTCCAAATATCCTCATTCATGTCAGTGAAGATGTTCATCGTACACTGCTGAAATTTAATCGGTGCGTTGCATAACTTGAAGGGCATTCGACAATAAGCATAGGTGCCTATCAGACAAATGGAGCTTGTCTTATCTTGATCTTTTGAGGCAATCACGAACTAATTATACACTGAGTATCTATCAAATTAGCAGTAAGGAATATCTCGTAATCCTATCTAGCAACTGGCATAGAAATGAGAATGTGAAGTGATCATTTCTTGTTGCCTTGTCCAGTCTCCAATAATCCATGCATACTCTCCACAAGTTGATCAATCTTGTTGCCATGAAAGCACTAGCAATAGGCGCCTAGCCACCGCCTAGCGGTTACGCGTTTAGGCTGGGCGCTACTGCGGCCGGTGAGCCGAGCCTAGCGGGACGGTCGCCCGAGAGCTAGGGCATGGTCGGGCCATTCTTGGCAGTGGCCCGGCGGTCTCAAGGCGTCCGCCGAGCCGTGTTTTTTATTTTTAATTTTTTAAAAATTTCTTCTATAAAATACCCTACTCACATTTCATTTTTTCCATCCATTTTCCTCACATTTCCCTACTCCACACGATAATCCTATTAAAAAATGGCTTTTGGTGGCGATGATCCATCGGATAAGCTCCTCGACGATGCCATGTGGGAGCATATGTTTGCAGAGATAGACCGCGAATTTGAACAAAGCCATTAGGAAAAGATGCAGCAGGTGGTCCCTCGATCGATCCAGCATCAACTTACAATCAACAGGGACCACGTCACTGCCCACCATCGATTGTTTGCTGACTACTTCGTCGAGGAGCTACGGTGGGGGCAGACGGTTTTCCGTCTATGTTTTAGAATGCACCAAGAGCTTTTCCTACACATTGTGTCAGCATTGGAGGGCCGATACGAGTACTTCCAGATGCGCGCGGATGCCAGTGGCAGGCCCCGACATTCGTCGATCTATAAATGCACCTCTACAATTAGGTAGTTGGCTTATGGAGGACCGAACGACATGTTCGACGAGTACTTTCATATCGGCGAGACGACTGTCCGCGACTGTCTTAAGTATTTTTTCCGTGGCATCATCCACAAATTCAGACCCAAATATCTTCGAAAGCCGACCCATCTCGACTGCCAAGGTCTGATGCATTTGCACGGGAACGTGCACGACTTTTCCTGGAATGTTGGACAACATTGATTGCATGCAATGGGAGTGGAAGAACTGTCTAACCGCTTGGAAAGGGATGTATACGACCAGCTTCAAAGGCAAGAATCTCATTATGATCCTTGAAGTCGTTGCTGACTATCGACTGTGGATTTGGCATACGTACTTCGGGGTTGTCGGGTCGAACAACGACATCAACGTCCTACAGTCGTCGCCTCTCTTCAAGGAGCAGTGCCTTGGTGTGGATCCGGTCATTAGTTTCATCACCAACTGCAACCAGCATGATATAGGCTACTATTTGGCTGACAGGATATACCCCAGGTGGCCTGTATTTGTGAGGACGATCAGATGCCCAACGGATCCAAAAAAATTTACTTTACGCAATGGCAAGAGGGTGCGTGAAAGGATATGGAGAGAGTATTTGGTGTGCTCCAAGCGCGATATGCAGTGGTGAAAGGCCCGACACGAATGTTCTATCTCGAGTGCATAGCTGATGTCATGTATGCATGTATCATCTTGCATAACATGATAGTCGACCATGAAGGTCCGAAACTCACCAATTGGGCCAATGAAGACGCTGCTGGACCAAGCCATGGTGTGGCCACCACCCCCTTACACATGGGTGTACCCCATGGTGACGCTGAGAGAGTCCAAGCATTTGCTTTTATGCGTCAGCAACAAGCTCATATTCAACTTCAGCACGGTAAAATCGAAGAGTATGGGCACATAGGGTTGCACGTTGATATTTTTGTATTTTATTTGAAAGTATGTTTATCGTTGTATTGTTTTTCAAATTTTAATACAACGAAGATATTCGTATTACGTGTTTTCTACATTTTTTTTCTCCAATTTAATAAAAATGAATTAAAATGGTCGGGTTGTTGGCTAGGCTGAGCTATTGTAGGGTTGTCAATTTGTGACTCGGTTGTTGGTTGGGCTGATAATGTGGCAGAAGGAATTTATGGCTGGGTTGTGGCTAGGCTGTTGGTTGGGCTATCCTATTGCTAGTTGCCTAGTCCTATGAGTTCATTTTTCTTATTAATAGTCACAGTTTTACCCCTTTCCTCAGTCACATTATACCAAACTAACACACTCACGGTCAGAAATGACATATTCACATTATAGCGAACTAACACACTCACGGTCAGAAATGACATAAATCATGTCAAAATTCAATAACTCTTTCACCTCTTTCTTACTACTTCTCGCATAAATGGTTTCAACATTCTCTGTCTTCACGTATCTATTTAGCTCCATCCTCAATCAAATTTTTGTGCATACAAATAGATAGGCTAATTCCTTTGATGTCGGTGGTCCGCTTGACACAATTCTATGCTCGCATATGACAAACTCAGCAGACCGTTCATAACATTATGGCTAATTCACAGTTCCAGCGTACCTACAGAATGTTGATGGCGTTCTAGAGGAGCATTACAATTCCAACGGAAGGTTTCGTTCATAGGTGGCGAACCCGGCAGACCACTCACTATATTTTGCGATGCAATTTTGTCTCTTCACTTCCTCCAAGCTCTATTCATCCTCAATTTGTACCATATTTTCCTAGAAAAGATATCTCAATGAAACTATAAGCACGATAAAAACACAGAGAAGCTATGGAGAAAAAAGGAGAATATTTGATTCACATCAAGAAACCATTTTGCCATTTTGATCAAACGAAATACTTGCAAAACATTTGAAAATTAGTAGTATTATGATTCATACAAATCATGTTGCAAAGCCAGCCAAAATTCGTGATATTCAGAATGAACTGCTAATCAAGTCTTTATATGATGAATGCACAACTACTGAAATAAATTTTGATTTAGGATTAAAAAATAAAAAAATAATAGGAATCTTGAAAGCACTTGCCCAAAAATGGAACTCTTTACAACTGTCTAGTTCTATTGAAAAAATAAATCCATTCACATGTCAAAAAATCACCTACATATTGCGTCATAGTAAACAATAAGCATATAAATATGAGCAACAAAAATAATCCCATGACTAAACTGGTTATTGAGTTACACTATCAATATCTTCCGGCAACAACTAGGTCAGTTAGTTTTCTTGTCCTCTTCAGTTTGTTGTGTTGAATCTGTAGCTGCAGCCAAGGCTTGCTCGTCCTCCCCACCGAAACCAAATTCATTCACACGTTTCTTGTCGACCGGGTACTTCCATCTTTGATAAAGATATATCAAAAATATAACATCTGAACAACCAAAAGTTACCAAAGTATAAGAAACTAGCAACACTACATAGTTAAAGCATATATGTGCCTTCATCGTATCATCTATTGCGTTTTTTCATCATCTAAACTCATCTCTCATTTTATTACTTCTTCTGCTCGTCCTCCGTTGATGATTGATAATTATCAGTGTTTTTTTTGTAAATAATAATTGAGTTCCATCATGATTCAGATTTTCTAATCGCGTACCAACAACTTACCATCACGGAAGACTGATAGTCGATGTAGTATTGGCATCTTAATCACGAAAGCAAATAGATCATCAATAATTGTGTTCAAAAACTTGTACGTCATCTGCCGCCAGGGTAGGTGAGCAACGGACTTTAGCTTATAATTGATAAAAAGCTGAGGGCACATCATGATAAAACCTGCCGCAGAGAAAATTGAATGTGATTATATATATAAGATAACACGGTGTGTAACCCTGAACAGTAACATCAAATTCAACAAATTAGCTTTAACAGTTTTGGCATCATTGCAGAAATGAGGTATGAAGAATTTCTTAGAGAAACAATCTATTTGCTGGTATTCACACACAGGGATGAAAGAAAAATCTGAAAACACGACCAAAGTGCTTACCAAACATGTAGACGCAGCTTGTAAGGGATGAAAGGATCCACGAATACCAGCTCTTGTGGCGTTCGTACTTTAGAGAGTAAATAGAGAAACAGATAGCAAGGACGAGCAAGATATATGTCAAGTACTTCATAGCAAGATCATCATATTCCTTTGTCTTGTTTGTAGCATATGAGTCACGGTCACGGAATCTCAGCATAGGTATCTTACCAGTTCTATCCACCTGGGTGGAAGGGAAGCAATCACGAAAATTCCAGCACAGATTAGTGTTTGAAAGCATGAGTTATCTAAACTCAGAAACTGATAACAGTCAGACACACTACATAATAAATTACCTCAATATGCATAGCTTTCCCTATTTTCCAGAACTCAATGCAGCATCCAATGCCAGAACTTGCAAGTATCATCCATGAAGTTTCATTGTCAAGCAGGTAGAGGAAGACAATTAGCTGACTAAAGAAATTCACAACAACAGATTTTGCAGATAAACCTTCCATCGACTTGTTTTTATTCCAGAACTGGATATCTGTAGACATAATTAAAATGATTTAGCAGTTAATACAAATGCATGCTCATCATAAGAGCACAAAATGAGGAAATATCATTACCATTTTTGAAAGCCAAGAAGTCAAATATTGAGTGAAGAGCTGAAACAACCATGGTAACTACTAAAAGAATAGGGTTTCCTTCCAGAAAAACTCTCTGTTGAAACAGTCAAACGATTAGGAACCCAGTTTGAATGTTAATACAATTACAACGAGCAATAGAATTCATAGTATTGAAGTAATAATAGCCCTTAAATAGTACTGATCCTTATACGTGAATAAACATGATATGATTGACAATCATACCTTAAGTTCATCAGCTTCCCCTTCGAGCATGCTTCCATAACTCCTATGAACCTGGAATGATTGGTCAATCTGTAGGAAAAGTTGCCATTTTGTCATGCTAATGGGAGCAACCTCCAGATTTAGTGGCAATTCATTCACCGTCTCATTGAGTTGTATTAACTTATCCCGAAGTAACCAAAACTCATTGAAGAAGACAGTTGGGTAGTAATTTCCTGTAGTAGGCTCAATGTTCATGTCTAATGATTCGAGTCAGGGAATAGATACTGTGAAGCTTTCTTGGTGCAAACACTAACCACCCAAACATAGACAGAATAACATGTAAAGCTTTTCCTTGGAATAAGACGGTCACTAAGTAACAAAAATGATGAAAGTGCAGTTCTAAGGAAATAATGAAGATTAAAAAGGTAAACAATGTTCAAGCTAAACTTAGTTAAGCGTTCATGAATCATTATTGAATTTATTTGAGTGCAATGGAAAAAAAAGATATGTCAGCAAACTGTAGGGCACCCAATCAAATAAAAAAAGCTACTTTAAAACACAGCAAGGAGTATACTTGAAATACATCATCTCTAAAATGTACTCTATCTAGATTTGCAACAGAAGTTTTATAAAAAAAACGAAAGATGAAGATTTCTCAAGGATACAAGGAGCAATATTTGGAGGAACTGCATTCTCTGGATATCTGCCACAAAATGGTAAATAACAATTGGTTAGCCCTTCTGTCAAAATAGCAACTTATAATGGAGTACTCATGAAATAGCATCTTATAAAAAGTAATTCATATGAGCCTGAAATATTATCAATATCAGTCATGAAAAATCATATAAAATAAACAGTTAATTTTAGACAATTAAACCTTGTGAAATCATCAACCAGATTTATGGTAATATTTGGTTTCCAGTATGACTTCCATTCCGTTGGTTCATCCTCTTTCTCTTCTTCATGGATATCTTTGGCTACCTGAAGCATAAATAGTGCAATAAACTTCTTGATACAATGCCAAAGGAAAATCTGATGGTTGAACATTCAATAATTGTATCAAAGTTTGCATTGAAAATTACAAGAAACTTGCATACACAAATTAGGTATTAAAGAACCAGAAAGTGAAAAACGTAACAGATACCTCAGAGATCTTTTTATCATCCCCTGGGCCTTCTGAATTCCCTAACAAACTCTTTTTCTTGTCGGCCTTTGACTTGGGCAAATATACCACAATAGCTGTATACATGGAAACAAAATCTTATAAGAACTTAGGCACCCCCAATATTGCGACAGCCAGTGTGCAACACAAACTAAATAAATCAGCAACATCTCACGATGTGTCTGCCCAAAAGCTGCCAATGGCTGGTACTCAGGATCCTTGGGATCTGGCGGATAGCCAGACTTAGCAAAGAAAACATGGGCGTATAGACTCCCATTAGATTTTAAGGCCTGATAACAGTAGAATAGTTCGTTATAAATCCCAACTGAAAGCAAGCCAATCAGCTTAAAATCAGAAATCTTATGAAGTTCATGAGCAGAATAACCAGCACCTCAGTAGGTTGATACTTTAATGACAGAGTTCTGGTACTATCTGGAGTCCAAGCTGCATAAGGTATATTTGTCTCCTGCCAGACGAGGGCAGCCTCACTTCCAAAGTCACTAAATTTATCTTGCTCGGATACGTACAACCACATGTCCTGAAAATAAAGAAATGGTGGATGTGGATCTAGTCATCTAGTAAGTCCCAAAGGTTGATTGTTTTATCAAATTAGACTTTCCATTTAGTAGACTACTTCTGTTACAAAACAAAACGATGTTATACTGCCATGTCAACCAGCTCAGCAGCTGCCCTCAACAGGGATGGGATTAAGTGAACCAATAACAATAATGACCAAACTTCTACGGATCATGGTGCTGCTTAAATGCAATTCTTCTGCCCCACTGTGGTCAAGTAGTATTATTTATTCGGTCGACCCCTTATAGTTGAGTCATTTCCTTTTGATGGCAAAAACTATTTTATTCTTTCTCCTACTTTATTATCTATTCTTTCTCTTACTTTATTCTCTTTCCACTTGACTCATTAAACACTCCTTTAACCTTTGTGCACAAAAGAAATCCATCAACTATGGTAGGATGGAGGGAGTAGTATTTATCAAAATAAATCACACTAAGGGTGGCATAATACTGTACGCAGTAAATTCCAGAAAGGACCTGGAGCTATTGGATTTGTTTCAGACTTTCAGTGAACCTAAACATACTCTAGTGAGCAAAAAGTAGGAACCAAATTCCCATCCAATGGATGATTTATCCATTGATCCACCAAAAGATTACACTACATCTAGGCAATAAGGAAACTCAATATGAAGTCATGCTGTCGAGTGTCGACAACCAAAGCTCAACAATTAGCCATATGGAGTACAAGATTTGTGGCTTCAGTAGGGCCATAAACCACCCACTGATTTTCGTAAAATTCATAATTTTAGATAAAAGTAGAACAAAAAAGGATGAACAAAACCAGCACGCCACGCACATCAATCATGTAAGCTAATTACTCAATACACATTCGCTGCTACGAACCAGTGAATTAATTCCACACATGAATGCATACAGATGTAGAGGAGATTTGAATTAAACTAAACTCCAATTGAAACAATAGAAGCTAATATGAAATAGTACGAACCAAAAGTTCCCCTTTGTGGAAGAGATTGGAGATCTGAGTTGACGATTGAGTGGGCGATCGTTTTGGTCCGAAGAATTTAGAAGCGAAATACCAGAAAACAGCTATCCTGATTACTCCGGTTAGCATCTGACCCATTCCGGCTTGTTGCTGAGGCTGCTGCCGCCTCACTCCGCCACCGCCACCGTCGTCTTGTACTGCCGGCGGCTCCATATCGGAAATAGGTGGTGAGAAGGAGAATACAAGAGAGATTGAGAAGATACCGTGGTTAGACTACAGCGTAACGCCTAGTATGGCCGACGGAGATAAACTTCAATTCCAATGAATAAATTCGATATGTATCTCTCAACTTAGCAGATTCCTACTTTCTCTCCATCGTTTCACATGAAACGCATTAAATAATAAATAGTGTGATTACTACTTACTTAGATTTCATTATTTACATTTTGAGGCGTAAAACATGGTATAGTTAAAATCTAAAACATGATTCCATATCTCATGTACAATATTAATAAAAATTAATTGTATCAGATTGCCTGTCGATGATAATACATACTCCCTCCATCCCGATTTAACAGTCTCATTGACTTTTCTGCTCTCTTTTTGTAAAAATGATAAAAAATAATTAAAGTGGAGAAATGATAAAGTAAGATACAATAATGTAGATAAAACTTTTCTCTATATTATTCTCTCTCTTAATTTACTATTTCTCATCTTTAACTATTTTTTATCATTTTTACAAAAAAATGGCAAAAAAGTCAATGGGACTGCTAAAACGGAACGGAGGGAGTAGAGTAAGACCTAACTGCTCATTTTATAATTTTGGTTTATAGATTATCTTTTGAATTTTTGAATCTCGAATATTTCAACTAGGATTATAATTGATCCAAAATTAACTATTCCGTTAATTTCTAACCGTTAATATTTTTAATCCCAATTTTGACCTAATTAAGTTGTTAATTGTGAATTTTAAGTTATTTTGAAATTGTAATTATATATTTCTAACAAAAATTAAAAATTATTTGAAGTCTTTAATTGATGGGGTCCACCAAAATATACTCTCTTCTCCCTCTCCGTATTTATGCCTCCCTCACTCTCCTTCTTCACAAATTCTCCAAGAGAAACTCAACTCGGCAACCCAAACTCCGTCGCCTTCCTCCACACTGCCGGTATCACGTTGCTGCTGCTGTCTCCTTGGCGGAAATCGCCACGGCAACGAGTAGAGGTGTCAAGTGGGTCGGGCCTGATGAGGCCCAAGCCCATGTCCAAAACGGGCTGGGTGCCCAGCCCTTTTTGATTTGTATATATGAGCCCAGCCCAGCCTAGGCTCAGTTAGCAAGTGGGTTTGGGCCGGGCCTGGGTTGGGCCAAGATTACATATTTTCACATTGAATGAGAAACAAATGATAGTCTTCATAATTTCATATACAAAAATTATAAATTCATAAGATTTAGCTAAATGTATGGTGTAGCTAAAATATAGTAGTACTATGTTAGATCTACCAATTTAACTAATTCGTTATTGTAGCTATGTATTTATTTTTGTTAGAGATAAAAACAATTAATAATTAATCTCTATAACTATGTAAATCTCTTTAATTCTAGAATTCACTAATTTGTAAAGAGAAATTAGTTAACAAATGAATCTCTATAATTATGGAAACCATTATTAATTCAATCCAAGGAATAGGATCCACTATTTTTATAGAGAAATTTAGTTAATGATTATAATACATAAAATCAAGTATATAATAAAAACATTATATATTGAGGGAATATATTGGTTAAGTATGAACAAATTGAGTGATATAGGTCAAGTATGAACAAATTGAGGGAATATATTGGTTATTGAAAGTTCTTATTCCCTCCGTTCCATAGTAATAGAGTCATTTTGTCATTTTGGTACGTTCTATAGTAATGAGCCATTTTCTTTTTTAGTAAAAAGTCAACCCATTTTTCCACACCTACTTTACTCTCTCTTACTTTTTTCTCTCTTCATTTCTCTACTTTTTTCATTTTCTACTTTATTCTCCTTTATTTAACTCATATAACACAATTTTTCTTAATTTCCGTGCCAAAAAGAAGCGCCTCCATTACTATGGAACGGAGGGAGTATAAATTTTACTTTCTTTAGACTCTTTCAATGAATCACTAATATAATTATCACGCTCATATCTAATAACAATATTATTACTTAATTTTAGGGAGCCATATTTAATCAAATCTCGATAATTATGGAAATTAGTCTTAATTGAATTAATCAATTATTCCCAATGGTCTAAAAGTAAAGATTAATTAAATTTTTTATGTTTTTTTACTTGTATCTATCTGATGGAGTAGAATATTTTTGCATATTAATTCGTGAATTCATAAAATATACATATGGAATAGATTTAATACTATTAATTAGATAAATGAGATGTACTGGGCTGGGCTTGGGCCTAGGCTGGGCTTCAAGTGGTCCTGAGCCCGGGTCGGTCCTGGGTTTGTAAAACAACCCAATTGGAGCCCGTTTAAAGTACTAAGCCCAATCCAGGCACGCTCTATTTCAGTAACAGGCCGGGCCTGGACTGACCCACACAGGGCCTGGGCCCGGCTGGGCTAAGTCAGCCCAGCCCACTTGACATCTCTAGCAACGAGAGGGGGTGGTCGCCGTTTAGCCGCCGCTGTAGTCCCGATGCATCGCAAAATAATTTCAATCAATTTAGAGGGTTAAAAATAATTAAAAATTCACAATTAACAATTTAATTTGGTCAAAATAGAGATTAAAACCGTTGACTGTTTAAATTAATGGAACAGTTAGTTTTGGACCGATTGTGATCCGAGTTGAAATGTCCAGGATGCAGAAATTCAAAAGATAATGTCTAAGACCAAAATCGTAAAATGAGCATATGTCCAAGACCAATTTTGGCTCTCTCTTTTATTTATGCGTAGTGGCTGCGCCTATTTCACACATTAATATTTCTTATTTTTCGTTATTCCATATCAGGATATAGTATCCTTTTTTTCTCTTTATCATTCTATCGTTTTCCCTCGAATCTTTCATAAATTTCATGTGTCGATTCTTTACACTATTTCGTTGTTGCAACTTTGTTTGCTCCAAAGAAACTTTAGAAGATTGGCCTGCTGCTTTTAATAGGAAACTGTAGATGATACTTGTGTCATTATATATTTATAATGATTATTTAATTTTTTTCTAAACTCTATCATGACAATAAATAATACTTCATCCGTTCACGTAAAATAGGACACATTGTGAATGACACGAATTTTAATATGGAATTGATAAGATAAGAGAGAAGGGGAAATAGTACTCCCTCCGTCCCTTTATAGCTGAGTCGTATTCTTTTTTTAATTGTCCCACTATAGCTGAGTCGTTTCCTTTTCAGGCAAAAAACAATAACTTTTCTTCTCTCTTACTTTACCCTCTTTTCATCTCACTACATTTTTCCTTTTCTACTTTATTATTCATTTACTTACCTCACTTAACACAACTTTTCTTAAATCTCACGCTGAAAAGAAACGCCTCTACTACAGAGGGACGAATGAAGTTAGAGAAACGTAGTGTTAGTGAAATGCGGGGTCCATATTATGAGTATGAGAGAAGGAATAAAAGTAAAAGAGAAGTGAAAAAAGTAAGGCTATGTTTGATTGTCATGATTCTGTCTGGAAAAATAATCTGATTTCTTAAATTTTAAATTCTTGTGTTTGTTTCAGTTTTATAATCAAACTGAGAAAGTAATCAGATTCCCAAGAAAAGGGAGAGTTAGTAGTACAACTTTCCAAAAATCTGAACCCTAACATTTATTAGGTATTCTTTTTTTCAGTTTTTTTATTATTATTATTAAATTATTATTATTATTATTATTATTAGATTCCTTAAATTTTAAATTCCTGTGTTTGTTTCGATTTTATAATCAAACTGGGAAAATAATCAAATTCCCAAGAACATTAAGAGTTAGTAGTAAAACTTTTCAAGAATCTGAATCCTAGCATTTCTTAGGTATTCTTTTATTCAGGTTATTATTATTATTATTATTATTATTATTATTATTGTTAAATTATTATGATTATTATTATTATTATTATTATTATTATTATTATTATTATTATTAACTACAATGTTTTAAAAATATTTTAAAATTATAAATAATACTGAATTTCAATATAATAAATAACTATAATTAAAATTATCATAATTACTATAACTGTATTATTATAATATTTATATATATTGTTATTATCATAATAATAATTAATAACTAATTAAATAATTAAAATATAATTATATAATAATAAGTATTATTTATTATTTATTAAATTAATAATTAATAAATAAAATAATAGTGAAATTTTAAATTATAAACTTTATTTAATTATAATATCTATAAATATAATAATAATAATAATAATATTAATAATATTATTATTATTATTATTTATTAATATAATTATTTATTATTATAATAGTCCATGTAACTTTAATCACAATTATTGTCACACCCTAATCGTATGACGTATATACTTACAATAAATAAACACAAATTTAAGCAAAGAAATAATATACAAATTTCATCACCATCCTGATACTATAATTACAAAATCCATCATTTACTAGACTTATTTACTAATTTCTAAACCAGTACATATAAATGACGTCAAATATCATAAGCAATTTCAGATCCATATGCATATGCCTCTCTGTCCAGTTTATTATTATGTGACAAATCAAGCCTGATATCTGTTCGGAATTTCCAATATACCAATATGATTTGACCCGAAGGTCCCACTGTAATTGAGCCGAAGGTCCTAATATGATTGACCTGAAGGTCCCAATATGTCCACCGTGATTTGACCCGAAGGTCCCAATATATCCAGGGCAAGACTGTCACAAATCCTCTTTAATTCAATGATGCAAATTCTAATGCTATATGAAAATATGTCCATTGCACCACTCACATATCCATTTCGTATTCCACCAAATGATTCCAACACAATATATAAAACATATCCATTGTACCCCTCGCATATCCATTTCGTATTCTACCAAATGATTCCAACACAATATATAAAACATAACAATTGTACCACTCGCATATCCATTTCGTATTCTACCAAATGATTCCAACACAATATATAAAATATATCCATTGTACCATTCACATGTCCATTTCGTATCATCGCCATCAAACACGTATTATATCATAATCGCATCATATAGTTCCAGAGGCGGACATAAAGAGAGCCATGGGGGGCCCATGGAACCCCCAATATTTTTAAAAAATTCTAGGGGTATTTTAGTAATTTCACATTAAAATTAATTTAAATATTAATTTATATTAAATTAGAGTTAAACCTAGATAACTAATATCCCAACTTTAATCTTCTCGGCCAATATTCACTCCAGCCGCTACCCATTCTCCCCCTTTCTCCAATTATCCAATACATAATTTAATATTGCTTCTCTATCTCAAGAATTAACATCTCAAGAATTAACGGCAAGCAATTCCATATTCTAATGTTTACTTTCCATTGCTGAATAGCTTGAGTGTTGTTCCATATTGTCTATTCACTTACTGTTCGTTCGGCAATTCGAAACCAAGTAAGAGAAAAAATGTTTTGTATTCTGAAAATTGGGTGTTTGAGGCTTTGAGCTTCTGAAAATTTTTCAGTATCTGGGATCGGTGGTCTTGCTCAGAAGATGCTTTCTACAAGAAAGCATGAAAATTTACCATTGGTTTATTTGTTAGTCAAGTTGTCATTGCTCTTGCCGGTTGCTACTGCCTCAGTGGAAAGAGCATTTTAAGCAATGAAATTCATCAAGAGTTTGAAGGAACTGGCAGCGGAAGCGCTGGTGGACGCTAATTAATTTGCATGAATTAACATAATTTAGCAATCATTAATCACGCCAATAAATCACATAATAATCAGATCTATTTAGAAGATTATTTAGACAAAATCTATTCGCGTAATTCTTACATGTATCATGCTCATAACTTGAATTAATCATGCTTTAGAATATTGAAACCTAAAACATGCTTTTCTACGGAGCAGAAAAATACCTAATTAATTCTCCAAAGAATTGAAGATGGCTAGCAGCTTGTCCACGTGACGCTTTGAATACTAGACCACAAATCTTCTCTCTGGTTCCCGAACTGTACTCCGATATCAGTGTGGGCTGATCTCACTAGAATACTAGGACTTAAATAAAGAAGACAGAAGAAATCCTTTTGTGAATAGGAGTGGAAATCGAAAATCTCCTCAGCTGGGGAGGGGGGGGGGTGGGCGAAATTTTCGAAAATTTCAGTGCTGAAATTGTGATAATTCTGTCTCCTTTATTCTCCTATTTATATTAAGTTCATTTTGGGCCCAAACAGGGATCTATGGAAGGTTTTGGATATGTGGTCATCCAATTTACTTTTTACTAATTAAATTGAACCCACAATTTAATATAAGTTATAGTTGGAATATTACGAGCAGCCACTACAGAAGTAATATTGAACTCTCCCCATCCAAATCCGAAATTATAAGTAATCCGGGTTTCCGTTTAACTTTCATTTCCCGCGCTTAAGATAAAAATATCCGTTAATTAATTAATGTCTGCTATGGACTTAATTAATTAACTTCTTATTAATTCCAAGAGTGCACTTAGCATGAAACGCTTATTTATTATTCATAGAGTAATCAAACTCCAACTAGTTAGGTTCCGAATAATAAAACCTTGTTTCGCGCTCCTCTTGAGGACATTATCAAACGAGACTCACCTCGTGCACGATTCAACATAATAGCAATCCTAGAACCGCTAGATATTGATCACCACTACCCAATATATCAGGATCATTGGGTTACGAAAAACCCGCACCATTTGATAAGTCAAAGTAATGCATAATCAATACCGTATGCTCAATGCTAACCTACATTGATTAAGAAACAAATATTTATCAAGACCTCGCCTTTCAGTAGATAGCCTAAGGTCAGGTCTTGCTGTTAGATTCGTTCAGTGCTATACCACACCAATGTCATCTTATTTCAGTAAGGCTTAGAAATATGCGGACTGGCATTGCAACCTTTCTCGATGGATAGTCAAATTCCATCTAGGTTGTGAAATTCATCTTTTTCTTTGTTTAGAACTGACCGTGTTAAAAGTGGACGACGCCCACAACCGGTCTACTAAAACAAAGACTTGGACTTTGTTAAGTTAACTTATACATTTAAACATGTATTAACATCCATTAAATGTAAAACATAACAACATTATGACAAAAACAATCTGTTTTATTCATTGAAAAATAAAATAAGAGTTTTACAGTATTCAATCACTCGAAACGTGATTTCTAGTATACAAACTCTAACAGAGTTCTCTATGTAATGGTATGGGAAACCAACTATTACAGATTGCTTAGTTCCTTACATTGAAAAGGATGTCTTTGTTAATGTCACTAATGAAACTATTATGCAGCGATTCCAGAAGATGAAGAATAGAAGAGAAATGTTATGATATGTTTGTTTTTGACTTTAATACTTAAACATTATTATTTAATTTTATATTTTTCTAATTTTATTATAAATTATTTTTGGACCCTCCATCGTAAAAATCCATCCGCCACTGTATAGTTCAATTATTCACTCCAAGTCAACACATAACAATTAACCACATAAAATATGTAAAAGTAAAAGTGTAATTTATACAAACCTACCTGATTAAGATAGATAATTTAACTGAACTCCAAATACCTTTTCCTGTTCTGTAACCCATATATCCCAAGTTTATTTTCATCGAGCCTTCTTCATTTTTCTTTTCTTTCTCGGACTCTTTCATTTTCCTCCCTCCGCAATGTTTCTTTTTCTACTAGATAAGAAAGATGGGATATGAGAAGATATGTAAAACAAGATAAGAAATACGGACTTCATGTCGAGATATGCAAAGATATGATTTTTTTCCGTCGTTGTTTGATAGAAAAGAAATTATCTAAATTTGTATTGTATATTAAATAACATGGCTTAACTTGACAAATTGGTGGGATACATAAACAAGGTTAATGTTATAATTTTGATAAGATTAGATAGGGCCCTGGTCTTATATTGGGCTTTGAGTTATGCTTAACTATGATATCAAATAATTAGAAATGTCCATATACAATTCTCTATCTTGGTATTACTAACCTATGAAACATGTTTTATAATATTCTCCTCATCTTTATTATCACTTTTCTCTTTTTATATTACCATGAATAACATAACTTGATTCATCTTCACCTATATACTACACACGTCGACTATATGAAACAATTTCTCTTACACGTGTCCAAAATTCCAATCCATATATATCAACATGAAAAAGTATTCTACTACATAACTTAAGAAGTTAATATATATACTACTGCATAAAGAAAATAAACAAGTTAATATATATACTACTGCGTAAAGAAAACAAACTACACATATGTATAAACTATTATAATATTGGACAAAAGTCCGGAAACATTGCACATATGTGCATACACATTCATTACCATTTAAAATTAATATACACATTTATAGATTACATATACTTAGTTTAACTATACTAAATCATTAAAAATTATTTGTTTCCATCGCTTATGAATGTTATGTCATGTTAATGACAAAATAATTATAATATAAAATGAGATATATATTTTAGTTAAGAATGTTACATTATGCACACATTTGTATAACTAATTAATCTACTAAATAATACGCATACACCGTACATGTAGTTAAGCTAATTTAATTAGCAAACTAATTATATATTTTTGTATCATGTTATTATTATTATTTTGAGTTAGGGATGTCACAATTATATTATTATAATTATGATAGACGATCCATATTTAAACAATTCATCGTAATAATAAATATAATAATATGATTATTCTCATTTATAATTAATAATTTATTAAAAATTTTATATTATTATTCATTTTTATAAATAAAAAATATAATAATTATATTTTTAGGTTGATGTTTAAATCAAAAATAAAATTTAAAATCTTAATATTTTCCAAACACGGGAAAGTAAAGTTATTGAGAATCATATTTCCGAGATTCATTTTCTCAAGAATCATTTTCCATGTCAACTTTACTTTTCCGTCAACCAAACATGTGTTGGAACTACCGCAGCGGATGACACGAAAAACAAACAGGTCCTTACGGATCTATTTAGGTGATTATGCATTAGATTCCCATTTGATGCAAAAATTCTAATCTAAGAAAAACATATCAAAATTCCACATTAACATGTTATTTGATGTAGACCTGATTGTTACCTCTCGATCCATTGAAGGTTGGCGTTGCTTGCTGAACCTCCCGTTGATCTTTGATTTCTCGACCACAAATCTTCCATTCTATTCCAATGTCCTTGATTATTCATCCGGGTGGGCGGATTTTGAAGAATCAATGATAGTGAAATGAGATCTTTGGAAAACCACACAAAGCACGAGATTGTTTTGATCTAATCCTATGAATTAGGATAGAACAAGAACAAAACCAAGAACCCTAATCTCCCTTGTGCTAGGGCACGGAAACCAAGGCAAGAGGGAGGGAGAGAGCGCCAGTGAAGGCAGCTAGGGTTTTGAGGAGGAGTTGTGAATTGTGTATTGTGTATTAGGGTTTCCCATCTCATTCTCTATTTATAAGATAGACTTGTTGGGCTAGAATGAGGATCAATGGAGTGAATTAGATGTTGGCTCACTCTATGGATCCCATTCTAGCCCAACAAGTCTATCTTATAAATAGAGAATGAGATGGGGAACCCTAGCACATAATTCACTATTCACAACTCATCCTCAAAGCCCTAGCCGCCTTCACTGGTTCTCTCTCCCTCTTGCCTCGGTCTCAAAACCCTAGCCGCCTTCACCGGCGCTCTCTCTCCCTCTTGCCTCGGTTTTCGTGCCCTAGCCCAAGGGAGATTAGAGTTCTTGGTTTTGTTCTTGTTCTATCCTAATTCATAGGATTAGATCAACACAATCTCGTGCTTTGTGTGGTTTTCCCAAGATCTCATTTCACCATCATTGATTATTCAAGATCCGCCCACCCGGATGAATAATCAAGGACATGGGAATAGAATGGAAGATTTGTGGTCGAAAATCAAAGATCAAAGAATCAGAAGCAACGTCAATCCTTCAATGGATCGAGAGGTAACAATCAGATCTACATCAAATAACATGTTTATGTGGAATTTTGATATGTTTTTCTTAGATCTAGAATTTTTGCATGAAATGGGAATCGAATGCATAATCACCTAAATAGATCTATTAGGACCTGTTTGTTTTAAGTGTCTTCCGCTGCGGTAGTTCCAACAATATGGCCTAAGAGAGAAGTAGTGTTAGTAGAATGTGGGGTCCGTATTATTACTAAGAGATAAGGGAAAAAAGGTAAGAGAGAAGTTGTTGAAAACTTTCCTTTTTTAAATGTGCTCTATTTTTCGTGAATAATCAAAAATGATAAATGTACTCTATTTTTCGTGGATGGAGGAAGTAGTACTCCATTTAATAGGATAATATGTTAGTGTGTTTCAGTATTTTTATTTTTTTATATGATGATTGCTATATCGGGATAGGAATTTACATAATATGATTTGCCTAATACTCCCTCCATCCACGATTAGAGTCCCAATTTATCATTTTATTTACATACATTGTTTTGAATTTATTTTTTAGTTTAGGTGAAAATATGAAGAATCAATTACTCCCTCTGTCCGCGAATAGGAGTCCCGGTTGACTTTTATCATAAATTGTAATAAGGTCTCACCTTCCACTAACTCATTTCACTCACATTTCATTTAAAACTAATATATACAAGTGAGACCACTATTCCACTAACTTTTTTCCATCCATTTTTTCTAACATTTCTTAAAACTCGTGTCGTTAAGAAATGAGACTCTTAATGACGGACGAAGGAAGTATAATGCATGTGAAGCTAGATTTAATGCAAGATTAAACAATGATAAAAAAAAAGAATAAATTGGCAAAAGAAGTTGTTTGAAAACAATTTATATGTTTTAAAGCTAGTAAAATAGATGAAGCTCGTTTAAAACAACCAAACATTGAATGGTGGTCCAATTAAGATAATTAAGAGCTTCGGTGAAGTTAGAATTGATTATAAGGAAAAAATTTCAATTGTTAAGCGACAAACTAGACTAGAGTGTTAGTGCCTTCATAGAATCATAATAATGGATTTTCTACTCCTTCAAAGGTGCATTTACTTCGATCACACCATAGTGTCTCTGGTGTGAAAAGAGTGTTAACTAAACAATTTTCAAAAGCTAATATACTAGCTCGTATGCAAATGCAAATACTAGAAATAGAGTTTGGTAGGCCTAAAAAGTGTAAGTTGCATGGAAAGATAATCTGAATTTTGAGAAACAATTGAGAGATTGTAAAAGGGGAATGATGTTGGAACTTTGATAGAATTCTTTACATCTGTGAAAGAGAGGAATTCAACATTTTTACAATTAAGACAGATTCAAATAATAAGTTTAAAAAATGTTTTTGTGCAAATTCTAAATGAAAAATGGCTAATGGTGTATTTGATGATGTCGTGGTGTTTGATTCCACTTATAACAGTATGGTAATGATTTTTACCTCTTTCATAGGGGTTAATCATCATCGATAGTTTTTTTGTTGTGGATTTCCAAGTGATAAGAATTATACATTTGGTTGTTTAATAAGTGCCAGGAAACTATGCCAACATGAGCATCAAAATCAATTATCACTGATCAAGATACTTCTATGACGGAAACACTTGCATAAGTTTCACCAAAAACAATGCACTGTTATTGTTTGAGGCACATATTGAAAAAAATTCTATACAAGATTTATATATTGACTTTCCAGGAACATTATCAGAGCATAAATAATGTTTTAAAAAAAATTCTACATCTCCAGAGGAATTCGAGCATGGATAAAGTAAATATTATGATTCCATCTGGAAATGTATGATTTTTATAATATTCTTATGCTTTAATCTCGAAAAGACTGCGAAAATATTGTTTAGAAATTTGTTCAATATGTACCTCAAACAATAACGGTGCATTGTTTTTAGCAAAACTTGTCCAAGTGCTCTCATCATAGTAGGATCTTAATAGTGATGATTGATTTCGGTGCACCTGTTAGTATAGCTTCCACAAACTAATTAAGCACCCAAAATATATATGATTTCATCTTCTCGTCACTTACAAATCCACGACCAAGAGCTAACGTTTGGTGCCTATGAAAGGTATAAAACATTCCATACTTATTAATGTATAAGTAGAATCAAATACTACGACATCATCAAATATACACCCCTTTTTTATTTAGAATCTACCCAAAATTTTTTCTAAACTTTTATATGAATCTGTCTTGTAGTAAAAGAAAAATGTTGAATTGTTCTTTTTCTTAGATGTAAAAAACTTTATTAGAGTTTCAACACCTATCTATTTTTTGTTCATTCCTTAATTGTCTCTCGAAATTATTAGTATCTCTTTTTCCATGCAATCTACACTTTCAGGCCCACCACACTCTATTACCAATAGTTGCATTTGCTAACAAATTGGTATATTAGCTTCTAAAAATTGTTGATTCAATACTCTTCACAACAGAAACATTATGGTGTGATCAAAATAAATGAACCTCTCAAGGAGTAGAAAATCCATAATTATTACCTTCCATGCAGTACTAACGCCCTAGTCAATCAGTTCGTTGCTTGATAATTAAAATTTTTGCCTTACAATTAGTATTAGCTTCACATCGAGCTTTTAACTTAATCGGACCACCACTCGATGCTCGATTTTTTAACAAGCTTCATTTATTTGACCAGCTTTAAAACATACAAATTGTTTCAAAACAACTTCTTTTATCATCTTATTCTTTTTACTATTGCTTAGTTTTATACTAAATCTAATTTTAACGTGCATATGGATTGTAAATTCAAACACATAATGTCAAATAATCTATTGATGCAAATTTATTTCCAATCTCTGCCTTCCAGTCGATTGTAGGATGTATAATTGATTGTTCATATTTTCACCATAAACTAAGAAAACAAATTAAAAATAATGTATGTAAACAACGTGATACAAATAATTTGAAAGAAATTTAACACTGATGTGGTCATTAGAAAAAGGTTTTAGGCAAACCATGTTATCTAAATTTCTCAACATATATATACTGACACAACAACCATCAATTATTATTAACTATCGAGTTTAGAAAAAATTTGAATACTCATTACAATTATAAATATATTATGACACACCGATATCATCTAAATTCCTCAACAGAAAAAGGAGCATTCCAATATTTTAAATTATCAAAATAATAAACTCTGTTACTTTAAATTAATATAGGGCCATGGGATTATTGGATAAAAGGAAAAAAAAAATATTATATGATCAGCAGGGCAATAGAATCATGGGATAAAGACGAGAAAAATTTTACCTTGTCATTAGGAATAGAATGAGAGTTTCCTCAGAGCAAGCAAAGATGCAGACAAAGAAATAGTGAAAAGAGAGAGCCGACCCATGAAATTTATGAAACCTAGGAAGAGAGATTCGGGTAAATAAATATATACTCGGGTAAATAAATATATAAATATATATTCGGGTAAACCACAGACAATAGATCTATTGTCGTTCGACACGGGTTTTAATATAGAATTGGTAAAGTAAGAAAGATGAGGATAAAAAGTAGGTAAAGTAAGAGAGATAGGGAGAAAAAGTGAGTAAAGTATGAGAGAGAAGAAAAAATGAAAAAAATATGAGAGGTAAACTTTCTATTTTTAAAAAGTGGTCTACTTTTTGTGGACGTCCCAAAATGATAAAAATAATCTACTCCTCTCAGGTCCGTAATTTTTGTGGACGGAGGGAGTATAAAAAAAAGATATGTATTGTTATGGAAGAAAAAAGAGAACGGAAAATAAGGTATAATAGACTACATGGGAAGACAAAGATATCACCCCTGTCAGATCATTTTCTCATAATATACATACTCTTATAAGTAAAAGATGTATTGATCGAAATACTCAATAAATATGATTACAGAATCAGATCAAAATCGGGATCTCTAATCAAATCAAATCAAATATGGAGTAGTACTTATCATATTGCAATCAATAAATATGATTGTTCGCATTTACGTCTAATTGTATATTACTCCCTCCCTCCGTTCCCTTATAGTTGACACTCAATAAATATGATTGTTCGCATTTACGTCTAATTGTATATTACTCCCTCCCTCCGTTCCCTTATAGTTGAAATGAAACATTTTGACAAGGAGTTTAAGAAAGAAATGTTGAATGTGTTAAATAAATGAGTGAACTACATATAAATATACTTGATCTTTCACTTTCGCACGCAAATGATACATAATCTTTATTTTATATCGTTTTTGGTACCCAGTGACAAAAATAACTCTAGGCACCAGACATGTGATTTTTTTGTTGTGGAGGATATTTTTGGAAATTTCCATTAAATAGCACCAAACATGTGATTACTTTTTTCTTCCTTTCTTATTTCTTTTTTTCTTCTTTAGTTTCTTCTTCTTTCTTTTTTCTTCATTTTCTTCTTTCTTTTTAGTATTTTATCTTCCTTTCTTCTTTCTTTTTCTCCTTAGTTTATGTTTCTCTTTTTTCTTTTATGTTCTTTTTCTTCTTTCTTTTTAGTGTTTTGTACATACATCTAATTGCATTCATAATATATATCAAGAACAAAACACCTAATTAAATTATTTATTTAAAATATTTAAGTCAATTAAATATTTTTTATTAAATTATTTTATACTCATATTAGGGTTGAAACACCTAACTAAAATATTCAACTCTTTATCATTATGAATACAATACACAATTTTAAATTTTTATTAAGAATATGTTGATTAATTATTCATTTGATGTAAAATAATAATAATAATAATAATAATTATTATTATTATTATTATTATTACTATTAAATAATATTGTGTTATTCATAATTTAAATAATGTGATTATTTTTTCTTCATTTCTTATTTCTCTTTTTCTTCTTTAGTATTTTATCTTCCTTTCTTCTTTTTGTTTTCTCTTTAGTTTATGTTTCTTCTTCCTTCTTTTTGCTTTTATATTCATTTTCTTCTTTCTTTTTGGTTTTTTATACATACATCTAATTGCATTCATAATATAAATCAATAACAAAATATCTAACTAAACTAATTATTTTAAAGTAATTAAATCAATTGAATATTTTTTTATTAAATTACTTTATTCTCATTTTGAGGCTGAAACACCTAACTAAAAATATTCAACTCATATTATTATGAATACAATTCAAATTTTTTTTTTTTATTACTACATAATATTATATGATTCATAATTTATATAATTATACTATAATTATTTATTAATTACTACTAATTTTTAGTATTATAACAATAATAATATTATAAATATAATTGTTACTTGATAAGGCTAATTTCATGCATTGGTTTTGGGGTTAAATTTGGCAATTTCCTGGGTCTAACATAGCTTTTAAGTTAGGTGTGTAGAAGAAAAAACTAGATCCAGGAAGAGAGGAAGGAAGCCACCTGGTGAAGAAATCTAGCGGGAAAGTGAGCAGAAGAAGAAAAAGTTACCACACGGAGGAGATTTCTAGATAGAGGGCAAAAAGGAAAATTTAAGAGAAGATTCTAGAAGATCAACTCCACGCTTATAAATAAGAGCACGCAACACACCGGAGGAAGGGATGATCACACTTTTGCTCTTAGCTCACTTTTCACACACTAGGGGGATACCGGAAATTCGTGGGGTTGGTTCGTAGTTTGATCACCGTTGTGTACCACCGTCTCCGCGCGAGGCGAAGAAACAATTTATTGCTTTCTGTTTTAATTTCTGCTTTGGAATTCCCCGAGTCTTCGCTGGTCAAAGCTCGGCTTTGTTTTATGAATCGTTGTGGAATTCGTAATCGTTTAGCTATGGAAGTTTACATTATGTTTTCGTTTGATGTTTACGCTGATTGTTGTTTTAGGTCCAAAAGTGTACCTAATCAACATTTGTGTGCACATTGGTTGATTTTGAAACTTATTTAATTTTACGTTTGGTTACATTTGGTTACATTGGGTTTTGATCTTTGCAAAATTCAATCTTAATATAAAAGCGCAGAACCAAGCATACAAAAGTCATTTTAGGTTATTGTTAGTTTATTCTCGTGTCATTATAGTAATACAAAAGTCATTTTAGGTCATTGTTAGTTTATTCTCATGTCATTATAATAAGGATGATCTAAAATGATCTTAACATATAACTCAAATTCAAATTTTATAATATGACCTAATAATAACCCTCTATGTTTTTGGCAAATCTCTATGTTAGGATTTGATTTAGATTTTAAATTGAGATGCAATTTTTATATTAATCATTTTCCTGGTTACCTTTGTCGTTTTTAAACTCCATATAATATTATTGTTTCTCATTTCATAAAAAATTATTGCGAAGAAAATAAAATAGGCCACGATCGAACGGATGTGTAACTAGTAATTGTGTGATTGAGATGAACTGAAATTGGGCTAAATAATTTTTTCATATGAAAGCCACTCATTCTTTTCACCATAGCCTACCCATGCCGAATCAAGCAATTATTTGGATTTGACCGAATCTTAATTAGATTCATTACATAAATATGCAAATTTCTTTAGATAAAGCCGAATCAAGCAATTATTTGGATTTGACCGAATCTTAATTAGATTCATTAGATAAATATGCAAATTTCTTTAGATAAAGCTGTTCAATTTTTTAAAGATATGGATTGGTAAGAAAAAAACAAATATTCTTACATCGTTTCCCGTTCGAAATAGGACTAATTGGTTGTTATAAATAGAATTAGAAGAATAGTTTTTTTCTTATTTCTTGTTAGCGATGAAGATCACTAAGCCTCAAATGATGAATAAAAGCGCCCCTATTGTTCTCAGAAGAAGTACAAGATTGATGCAGAAGAGAGATTTCTTGACAAATCTACCGCAAGAGATGATGATAGAGATCTTGGGAAGACTCCCGATTAGTAGCATTATAACATGCACACATGTTTGTAAATCATGGCGCAATCTGATAAAAGGGGGAGACTTTGCTACATCGTATTCTCCAAACCCCGGCTTCGCTTTTGTGGATCGAGCCATGGGGTACGCGGTCTGCGACGAGGCCTGCAAGCCACTTTGCAAGTTCGGCTTGCCTTCTCCTCGCAAACAAGATTCAACTACTGCTTGTGATCGTGCAGTAGTTGGTTCGATAAATGGTTTGCTTTTGGTGTGGGATGGATGGGAAAAATTGAACGAAATTATTTTCGTATGCAATCCAATTACAAGTGAATATATCGAGCTCCCTCGTCCGCCTACACGTTGCTGCGCATTCGGATTTGGAGTTAGCAAATTAAGTGGGCAGTACAAGATTTTATGTTGCGATTACTCTGCGTCATGTCATGTATACACTCTAGGAAGAGGAGGAGGGTCGTGGAGAAGCATTGGAGCGACAATAGGCCGCCCTAGACTGCCTCGGGAAAATGCTGTATATCTGAATGGAAATCTTCACTGGTTGACATCTGATCCGGAGGGGAATCCCTTGATTTGTTGCTTTGATCTTGAAACAGAAATCTTTACCGGTTATTCTCTTCCTCCTCGTTATTATGGTAATATTCATAGATGTCTTTTATATATGAATGGCGAATATCGATTGTGTGTTTTGGAGGGTCGGCTATGTTTATGTGATATTTTAGTATGTCGTATTATTGTCATTTGGAGGATGAACATCTACGGGGATGCGAATTCTTGGGTAAAGGCATTTGTGTTCCGACCAGATTTTTGTGAAGTTGTTTTTCTGCTCAAAGTTTCTGCAAATGGTGACCTGTTGTTTACGGTGAATATAGATAATAAACTATTTACCTACTCCAAGGACACTGGGCGTATTGTGAGATATGGTCTTCTTCACCGATCTCCCTTTTATTCTTCCAATATCGTCATTTATATCCCAAGCTTTCTCTCACTCACAAATATGGGGATTCAAAATGTTCAGACATTACGTTTTTATTAGGAAAATAGATTTATGGGACGACACGGAATTTTAGAAGGTTTTGTTTTGTGTGTTGGTGGAAAGAAAAAATATAATATTTACATTATTGTGAGAGATCATAATTTTTTCTAAAAATTGAAATGTGACATCTTTAGTAAGACAAGCTAAAAATGAAAGTAAGACATCTTTTATGGGACATAAATATTTTTAGTTGTAACAGTGGCGTTATATTGTACTATTATTAATTTTTATTTCATTATCCTTATTTGTAAAATGGTTTAATTTTCTGTTAATCATCTGTTATTTAACCATTTTTTAATGAACCTCCAATAATATCATTATAGTACGATTTTGGGCGCTGTGTTTACCTATACACTTTCTTAGTTGCAAGCTTCAATTACCTACGGTAAAATGGTGGTGAATGCAAGATTTGGTTCAACAAGGCTATGAACATAGTTGTACAACTATAAAGGGTACTTGATTTCGATGAGTATCCATATCTTGAAAAAAGGACTCAGTCATTAGAAATAGTATCTAACATTTTTCACCGAGTACTATATACTAGTATCAATTATATTTTCCGAACAACATTAGAATTATCAATAATTTGGAAAACAAATTCATTAAATGAAATGGAATTAGAGTAATACTCCCTCTGTCCGCCATTAAATGTCTCATTTTTTTTTTTCGTCCGTCTATCAATAAATGTCTCATTTCACTTTTACTACATTTAATAAGTGAACCCTACATTTCACCCACATTTTATTACAAACCAATATATAAAAGTAAGACTCACATTCTACTAACTTTTTCTATCCACTTTACTTTATAACGTCAATCAACTTCTTAAAACCTATGCCGATCATATATGAGACAATTAATCATAGACGGAGGGAGTACTGTGGTAAATAAAATGAAAAGTAAGAGCAAAATTATTGTTAATTAATTTAAACTATTTAATCAAATAACCCCATCGGTATTTAGTTCAAAAGGCAAACTAATTTAATAAAGGGGTAATCGTCGGAAATATCACAAACTTAAAGTAAATTAAATAATATAATAAAATTTATTAATTAATATAACTATGTAAGAAATCTATTACTTATTAAATAAAAAATTACATAATTTAGAAAATTTAAATACATAATCTAGTATTTTCTACAATAGAAAATACTATAAAAATCGTAAATACATAATCTAGTATTTTCTACAATAGAAAATACTATAAAAATCGTACCGAACATTTTAATGAAGAGAGAGAGGGGGGAGGTTATTTTCAAAATTGGAAAATGACTATCTTGATCGGCACAAATAAAAAATGAAAGATGACCCTCTTAAATTGAACGAGTAATATTTAAGCAAAAGGAATCCTATAATATCTCAACTAGTAATACATACTAAATCACCTAAATAATACTACCACTAAATCTGCAAGATAGAAACGGAAATCCTAAATAAAAGAAACAAACTTTGACTAATTCAACTTACAGTAAATTTCACTTTTTTTTTAACGTAATCCGATTTTGAATCGAAAAAGATGTTAATCCTCTTAAGTGAAATCTTTACTTGCTTTTTTTTATTGCCAAAATTAAAAAAGAAAATCAATATTTCTTTAACAAAAAAATCATATTAGCATATCAAATTAGAATTAATAATCATTTTCGTTTTAGTGCACAAGATTTGCTGTGTGGCTGGAAATTGGAATTAGATTTTTGTGATTTTGTGATTTTTCCAAGAGCACCGATGATTTTCTAGAATTAAACTTCAATAAGAGGGAGAACGATATTCACTTGAAAAAGAAAATGAAAATAACTATTTGACCAATTATTTTACAATGAATGTTTAATTTGCTGAATTGAAAAATAGGTGCTGATCATGAATTGATGAGTTGTATATATAGGTTTTTCGCAATAAAAGATAAAAGAGACGGTGCATTTGTGTATTCGTTGCTGAATTTAACAATTGGTTAGATTAGAAGTAGTCCATTTGTTCCATAAAAATATGAGCAATTAATTTGACATAGAAATTAAGAGAAAATTGATAAAATAAAAAAATTGATGAGAAAAGTAGTTAAAGTAGTGTTAGTAAATAGTGAGACTCATATTATTAGTAGTGTTTAATGGTGGTATAAGTTGTAAATAAAATGATGTATAGAGGTAATAAATTGGGATAACTTTCCAAAAATGGAATGCACATACTTTTGTGGGACGGATAAAATTGGAAAGTGCACATATTTTTATGAGACAGGGGGAGTAATTTAGTTTTGGTTGTTAATTTTTATTATGTAATTTAGTTTTGGTTGTTAATTTTTATTATGTTTGGTGAGTTCCCTAATAAAATTGATTTGATGGCTAGTGTTAGTATGACTTATGATGTGTTGATAGTATATCTTTGTAGTGAATATGTCTTATTCATTAATTAGGCAAATTGGTAAAATTATTTTGAGAAGGCATATTGGTTCACCTATGTTCTCTGTCTTCTTCGTATATTTTAATACATGTAAATAAATAAAATAAATATAGTATTAATATAGATATCAGTTATTGAAGAAGAAAGATATGTGGACAAATCTACCACAAGATATCATAAGAGAGATCCTAGAAGCGCTTCCAATTAGATCATGGCGCACTGATAGAGGAGGGTGATTTACAATATATTCCAGAACCAGGGCTCGCTTTCGTTCACCAAGATCATTATATTAATGAAGATCCAATACATACAAAATTTAAAATATAGAAGAACCTGTTTGAAAAGAAAAACTACTACAAAAATCTATTAAAGTATAATAAATATGATTTGCCTAATAAAAACTTAATGACTGAATATTTGCTAATACCCACACTTTTGAGTGAAAGAAAGGTTGGGCTATAAATGGTGACATTGGAATCATAGCAATAAATAGCCCATTAATGAAGACCATATACCTCAACAACTTATGTGTTTTTGGCGTAGACAAATAGTCGATCATCAATATTCACGGTAAACAACAAGTCACCATTTTCCAAAACTTTAAGTGGCAAAACATATTTCGGGACATTTGGGAAACCAGTACGAATATATGGTTTTTGGTCGAAGGTATATTCTTTTAACCAAGAATTCACATCTCCATAGTTGTTCATCCTCCAAATAACAACATGCAAATCATTTGTAATATCGCCTAAACATAGAAAATCCTCCAAAATACATAGCCCATATCCACCATCTAGTATGCCGCCATAACCATGAACTCTAGGAGGAAGAGAAAAATGGTTGGCAAGCTCCGTTTCAAGATCAAAGCAACAAATCAAAGGATTGTCATCACAATCAGATGCCAACCAGTGAAGATTTCTGTAGGGAATCGGTGGTGCACACCCGAACTCCACATTAGTAAGATATTGTCCGCTTTGGGCAAAGCCCTCACGGTTTTTCCTTTTGGGGTACTCCCCAAAAGGTCTCATACTAATGGAATTGGGGTAGCTCATATATATGCTTGCAACTCTTATTCATTCTCCAATGTGGGATATGGTTTGCTCTACCACAATCCTCCCCTCAAACCAAGACCACCAGACCAAGACCACATGCCTACACCATGTTACAGGTCACCAGGTCACTACATGTCTTGGTCGAGCTCACGCAGAGACATCGAAGAACTTACAAGCGCAACCACCGAGCCCCGAGTCACACAGGCCCAGCCCCTGAACCAGGGCTCTGATACCACTGTAGGGATCAAATCAATCGGGATTCACTAATTATCAGGACCTCTTTTATTGCAAAAGTTCTGAGATGGCTAATCTCAGATTTACAAGCCAAATACTCACAAGATTACAAGTAATCTACAACACTGATTGTCTAACTATTACAAATTGTAAGCCCTAATTGGAACCCTAGTTGATTCGAGATTCTTGACCAATCTAGAATCCAAGCTCATGCCAATAGGAACCTGCACACTAAGTAGACACGTTAATAAACCAACACAAGATCCTCTTGGATCTAAGAAACAGCAATAGACTAAGCAACCAAGAAATAACAGTAGGAATATTGCTCAGGTCACAACGGTGACTGCATTAGGCCAAGGACCTCCCCACACGCTTTTACCACAAGTCACAAGATGAGAAACCGTCGAATGATAGGTCATAAACCCTAGCCACACCGACTTCCACCGAACGTCTATTCTGCTCACAATCACCAGAAACTCACAAGTCTCACAAGCACTTCACCAGTTCTCACTTCTACAACGCCAATCTTCGTCAGATTCAAACCCTAGGTCAGAATCAACCGAACACTCTGATGGAACCCGAGAGAGTCTCCAAACTCAAGATCTAAACCGATAGATCCTACTAAAACAAGGATTACTCAGTGGAAACCAAATATTTGAGGAGTTCACCGGCGAAAATCGCCTAAGATGTAGAGAGAATGAAGAGAGAAGGCAGAGAGAAAACCCTAACGTAGAGAGAGAGAGAGAGAGAAGATCTGAACGAATGAGGTAAGTGAGAAGTCAGCCTCTCACTTAACAAACACAGCTCAAGATCAACGGTCTCAATCCTGGATCCGAGTGAGAACTCCACGTGACGACAATCAGGGTGGTTAAGGTAAGTAATGGGTCAAGCCAGAACTGGGCTTCCCATATACAAGATTGGGCTGGGGCATTTAATCTATTGGGACCAACCCAAACCGAAGTAGACCACAAATATTCAATATTCTCCACCTTGGACTACTTTGGGAGCTGATACGCTCGGATTTTGCACTATTTTAGGGCCCTTATTTGGCCTGTTTTTAGTATCTGAATCACAGTCATGTCCATGCTTCACATATTTTATCTATTTTGGTATTTTGACATGTTTTGTGAGAATTGTGCATATTTGAGCCAAAAAGATAGGAAAAAGTCAAAGATGGAATTTTGGCACGTTCAAAGACGCCCAGCAGCCCGCTGCGTGTGTCGCAGCGACCGGTGGACCACAGCGACCGCTAAGCTTGAAGCGGTCCGCTCTGGAAAGTTGTGCTGAAAAGTCTGAAGACGCCCAGCGACCGCTGGGACGTGTGCAGCGACCGCTCGAGAAGATCTCATAGCCACTAGACTAATTTGCAGCGACCGCTGTAGGACATGCAGCGACCGCTACCCAAATCCGCAGAAGCTTGGACAATGCACAGCGACCGCTGGCCAAGGTACAACGGTCCACTACGAGAAGGCGGTTCACGAATTTAATTAGATTTTCTCCAGATTTTACCAAGATTAGCCAATCTTTTCCTTTCCTCCATAGGATTCGACTTACTCCTTATATATACCCCCTTAAACCTCTTCATTCAAAGACAACTTTTACACTCTTTGCCTCACAATTCTAGAGCAAAAATATTTGAGAGTTCATCACTGTGCAAGAGGTTGAAAACGAAGTCAAGTGAAGATCAAGGCTACAGGTTTCTACCTTTTGGGTTTTATCACTCTAGTTCTTATGTTTACATTGTTTTGCCTTCAAACTATGTTTTTAGATTATTCTATCATGTGTAACTAAATTCATAGGATTCTAGGGATGTGTTGGTAACATTCTTTTTGGTTTATACAATTCCGTTTTCTATTTAATATCCGTTTTGTTTATACTTCGTTTCTTCCTTAAGTTGTTCCGTAATACTGCATGTTTGAGTACACATTCGATGCTGATCTGCTATAACTTGCTACATAATTGTGAGAGGAGGTTGGCGAGTTAGATCCACTTAATAGACACTACAATTAGCTTCCTTTAAAACGACATTGTTAATTGAAAGTGAGGACTTTTCAAGGGTCTTAGGAGCTTCTAGGAGTTACGAATCTAGGATTGACACCCCTAGTGTTAGTAATCTACGCTTGTACCGCATGGGTAGAACTTATGTGACTCGTCCTATCGAAGTATAGAC
Organism: Salvia hispanica; assembly: GCF_029641045.1. Taxonomy (NCBI): domain Eukaryota; kingdom Viridiplantae; phylum Streptophyta; class Magnoliopsida; order Lamiales; family Lamiaceae; genus Salvia; species Salvia hispanica. The sequence continues at coordinate 11,359,206 of NC_142693.1, read as the reverse complement.
TGTGCTAATGTAACGACCCGCCATTCTAGGGTACAATAATAATGGCGATCGCTATCTAGGAAGACTTAAATGCAACAAAGATCATAGGCTAGGGTCTCATTTAGAGGTAATTTACCAGAGCATTTAATGAACAATTTAATGGGAGAAGAATAATGCCTTAGCAATGAAATCCAACAAAAGGCTATCACAATAAATGCTCCGAAATAGCAAATGTTCCAAAATAATCTCATCTGTTTCATATCCAAAATATTCCCACGAAATAAAGAATTCAACCCAACCAAAAGTTCACAAGTTTTCATAATATAGCGGAAGCGACCAAGAGAGAAGTGAAGCTATGTATGGAGACACAACGACACTTAAAGTTTCAACAGACCATGTTATTATTTCCTACTCAACACCGCCGCCCGCTCGTCACCGCTCAACCTACACATAGGGAAAACACATGCAGGGCTGAGTACTATAATCATACTCAGTGGACTCATTGCCGAAAACAGTTTTATCACAAAAATAGTTATCATGCCATTTTCAAGTGTCCATCGGGGTTTTATCTTTAGAAAGGCCCGAGGCACCACACTATATATTCTTTATCAAATATCACGGTCGCGCAACCATTTTTCACATCGACGTTTACCATATCCTCATTCTACATGACAAGGAATGCGGCCGCAATCCAGGTCACTAGACCGGCCGACCCGTACGCCAGCACTCGGTCTAATATTGGTGTACACTAACCCAAGTAGAGTTTGCGGCTCTACAAGGATCCGAATTCGATTAAATCAATAGTGGCATAGCCACGAGGGATAGGCACGACAAAACAAATCAAGGCATGATAACACATATCTCATTCTCATCAATATCAGTTTAGGACAATGTCCTTATTTTAAAAGAAAGCCCACCTCGTCGGCTTAGCTCGAAAGTATTCTCTTCTCCTCGTTTATCACGCTGAGAGCGCGAAGTATCACCTTTAAATTAGGCGTATTACAAATCAGTTTCGAACATTGATTCAAAATCATGCATGTTTCCACGTTTCCCTTTTTCCCATCGATAAATCTTTAATATCATCATCCAAAATCAAAGTACGATTATCATATCGTTTTTATTCACACAACAACTCCAGATTTATCCTCAAAATATGTCACGCATGAGTGTTTCACCACGCACACATGCACGCACGCCGAGGCGTGCGCACACACACACACACACGATCATGCACACACACGTTTTCACACACACACTTATATGCATCCCATTCATCCATTAATTTCCCCTTTTCGCTCGATCTATATGCATGAAATCTCAAGAACACCGATTAATCGGTAGAAGAAGAGAAGATCAAAATAAAAGTACCTTTTCCAAAAGAACGAACGGTAGAAACAAGTTATAGCCTTGATTCTTCAATAAATTCTTGAGTTTCAACTTGGATTCTTCTCAATTGATGAAGAAATCTTGAAGAAAGTAGAAGAAATTTTTTTGGAGAGAGTGGGAGAGAGAGATTTCGAAAATTTGGGGGAGTGGGGCGTTGATTTGCGTTGCTAGGGTTTAGGATCTCTTATGTATTTGTAGAGTGCCAAAATAATATATTTAATTAAATAAATTAAAGATTTGAGAAGATATGGAGAGATTTGAATATAGTAGTTGGCGTGATTTTAGAGAGAATTAAGGGGAATTCGAAAATTCTAGGCTATTTAATTAGCCTATGATTAAATTCAAATATTTCACGGAGTAGAATAATATATCACGGAGCAGAATAAAATAATAAATCCTCCCCAAATAATATAGGAAGTGGCGGTTTTTATGCCTCTCCCACAAGGAATTTAAATTCTAATCCTAATTTAATTAGGATATGGTAAGATCTTCTTAGATACGGCAAGATATGGTAAGATATTCTAGCATATTTATATTTATTCATGGAAGAGAATAAATAAGGGATCAAATAATATAATAAACAATTCCTTCTTCCCTATTATATGAGATTTCAAAAATCTCATGGAAATCAAAGGTGGAGTTTTCGAAAATTCCAAGGTGAAATTAAAGTATAATTGGACTTTGGATTTAATTCGGATAATTATCCCAAGCAAATAATTAAATCCAAGAAAAAATAGGATTCCTTCTCCAATAATAGTGATGGTCGAATATTTCAAATAATTGGGTAGGATATTTATGAAAATCCTATTTAATCTCACTCAACCATTTGGAAAATAATTCACCACAATTATATTACTCCGCATCAAATATTCACATATTCGAGTTTCACTTCCACTTCACATTTTCCACATCTTTGACTTTTCAACGCCACGTCATATTTTCCACATCTTTGACTATTCAATAGCCACGTCATATTTTCAACAAGTTGACTATTCAACTCAATCTCAACTCTCATACGCAATTAGGTCACAAAGACATCATGTAGTTAATCACTCATCAATTAATCCACATATCATAGCATTTAAGGTATTTAATGCAAAAAATTTATAACCCGAAAATTAGGGTTTGAAAAAGTGGGGCGTTACATTCCACCACCCTTAAAAGAAGTACCTCATGGAAAAAGTTCCGGGTACAGTTCCATCATCTTGTCTTCAAGCTCCCACGTGGCTTCTTCGTATTCGTGGTTCCTCCATAGTACTTTCACGCTAGCAATGGATTTATTTCTCAAATTCTGAACCTTTCGGTCCAAGATCATTTGGGGTCTCTCTTCGTAGCTCAAGTCGGAATTCAACGCGACTTCTTCGTAGTGAATCACGTGCTTCGGATCGAACACATATTTTCGCAACTGCGATACGTGAAAGACGTTGTGCACGTTTCCAAGACTTGGCGGTAGCGCCAATCGATAAGCTACGGGTCCTATTCCTTCTAGAATTTCGTAAGGCCCGATAAAACGTGGTTTCAATTTTCCTTTAACACCAAAACGTGTTATCCCTTTCGACGGGGACACTTTAAGAAAAACCTTATCACCGGCTTGAAATTGTAAGTCGGTTCGTCGGACGTCAGCGTATGACTTTTGTCTGTCCTGGGCTTCCTTTATTCTCACACGAATTTGTCGAACGACTTCAACCATCTCTTCGACCGCATCGGGTCCTAGCACCCGTCGCTCTCCAACTTCATCCCAGTAGAGCGGCGATCTACATTTTCTTCCGTATAAGGATTCATATAGCGCCATGTTGATTGTTGCTTGGAAGCTGTTATTGTAAGCAAATTCAATTAGCGGTAGTACGGTCTCCCAGCTTCCACCGCGGTCGAGTATCACAGCTCTCAACATATCCTCGAGGGTTTGGATCGTCCTCTCGGATTGCCCATCGGATTGCGGGTGAAACGCCGTGCTAAAATTTAATCGCGTTCCAAGCTCGCGCTGTAGACTAATCTAAAATTTCGATGTGAACTTCGGGTCACAATCGGACGTAATTGTCACTGGAACTCCGTGCAATCGCACGATCTCCTTTATGTAGATCCGGGCCAGCTTGCTCGATCCATGGATTACCGGAATCGGTATGAAATGCGCACTCTTGGTAAGTCGATCTATAATCACCCAAATTGCGGTGTTCCCATTTAGGGTCTTCGGCAAGGCCGTCACAAAATCCATGGCGATGTGCTCCCATTTCCACTCGGGTATCTCCAATGGTTGTAATTTTCCATGTGGTCGTTGACGTAATGCCTTCACCTGTTGGCAGGCTAAGCAACGTTCCACAAATGCCACGATCTCACTCTTCATGCCGTTCCACCAAAAGGACTTTTTCAAGTCTTGGTACATCTTCGTGCTCCTAGGGTGGGCAGTGTATGGTGTTTCATGAGCTTCGCTCATGATCTTGTTCTTAAGTTCCTCGTTGTTTGGCACGCACAACCTTCCTTCAAAGATGAGAGCATTGTCGGACTCCTCACTAAATTTTCCGGATTCACCGGTTCTCACTTCAATTCGGATTTCCTCTAGTTCCGCATCCATCCGTTGCGCTGCAACGATTCTCGTTTTCAGATCTGGTTTAACCACCAAAGTGGCAATTCGCCCTTCCACTGTTTCGGGTGCTCTTATCACTTCTAATCGCATTTTGTTAAATTCTCGTATCAAGCTCTCCTCTTCCGTCAGAAAAGTAGCCATTTGCGAATGATCTCTACGGCTCAAAGCATCTGCCACCACATTTGCTTTGCCGGGGTGGTAGTTGATGCCACAATCGTAGTCCTTCACTAGTTCGAGCCATCTTCGTTGTCGCATATTCAAGTCTCTCTGCTCGAAGAAATACTTTAAGCTCTTGTGGTCCGTAAAGATTTCACATCTAACTCCGTAGAGATGATGCCTCCAAATCTTTAGGGCATGTACCACTGCTGCTAACTCCAAATCGTGTGTTGGGTAGTTCAACTCGTGTGGTCTCAACTGTCGTGACGCGTAGGCGATCACCTTATTGTTTTGCATCAACACACATCCTAGTCCAACCTTCGAAGCGTCGGTGTAGACTACGTAGTTCACTCCAGACTCGGGCACAGCTAACACTGGCGCGGTGGTCAATTTCTCCTTCAAGAGTTGAAAACTCGCTTCACACTCTGGGGTCCAATTCACCTTGACTCCCTTCTTAAGTTGTTGCGTCATTGGTCTCGCTATCTTGGAGAATCCTTCAATGAATCTTCGGTAGTATCCTATCAATCCTAGGAAACTCCGAATTTCGTTTGGTGTTGAAGGCGACTTCCATTGTTTTACCGCCTCAACCTTGGCGGGGTCCACCCGGATTCCTTCTGCCGACACAATGTGTCCTAGAAAGTTCACTTCCTTCAGCCAGAATTCACACTTGCTGAATTTGGCGTACAACTTCTCAGTCCTCAACGTCTCCAACGTGATTCGTAGGTGCTCCTCATGCTCCTTCTCGTTCTTTGAGTAGACTAGTACGTCATCTATAAAGACTAAAACGAATTTATCCAAGTACGGATGGAATATTCGATCCATCAAGTCCATGAACACCGCTGGGGCATTCGTTAGGCCAAACGGCATCACAACGAACTCGTAGTGTCCATATCTCGTACAAAATGCGGTCTTCGATTTGTCCTCCCTTCGAACTCTTAGCTGATGATATCCGGACCTCAAGTCCATCTTTGAAAACACGCCTGCCCCTCGAAGTTGATCGAACAAGTCATCTATCCTCGGCAGTGGATACTTGATCTTTAGAGTCAATTTGTTCAACTCCCTATAGTCGATACACATTCTCATCGACCCGTCCTTCTTCTTCACGAAAAGTACTGGTGCGCCCCATGGCGAGACGCTAGGCCTAATGAAACCTAGGTCCATGAGTTCCTGGAGTTGTATCTTTAATTCCTCCAACTCTTTTGGCGCCATTCGATATGGTGCCTTTGATACGGGTGCGGCTCCCGGTTCAAGGTCAATCATGAACTCCAATTGTCAATCTGGCGGTGGTCCAGGTAACACTTCTGGAAAAACGTCTGGGAATTCTTGCACGACAGCGACATCTTCCATCTTCTTCTCGTCCTTCTCCTCTCCATGGAGGTAGACAAGATATGCAGTTCGCCCTTTTTTCATCATTGCGGTCGCCTGAAGCGCGGATATGATGGCGATTCGCCGGTTCATCGAGATTCCGTGGTATATGGTGGGTTCGCTTCCCGGAGCTTGTAGAGATATCCGCCTCTCCTTACAACGAATCGTCGCAAAGTTCGTTGTCAGCCAGTCCATTCCCAAGATTATATCGATATCCTCCATTTTTATGAGTCGCAAGTCGTGAGCAACTATCTTAAGTTCTCCCATAACAATTTCTATGTTCGGGCACATTCTAGATATTTCTATCATTCCTCCTACTGGTGAGGACACCATCATTCTACGTTCAGATTCGCTAGTAGACAAGCTCAAAGTGTGCACACATAGTTCAGATATAAATGAGTGCGATGCGCCCGTGTCAAACAACACAACAACGGGGGTATCGAGAATTTCGCCCATACCTGTCAAGTTTCCTTTCCCACGATCCTCTTGCTCTTTCTTCGCGCTTCTTCTGTTCCAGCGCGAACGCTCTAGCTTGGGGAGGAAGTCTGGGGCGGTGAGGTTGTTGTTGCCGCGACGATGGGTCGCGATTTCCTCCCGATTCATTCGGCGGTGCCCTCGCTTGTTGACGGGATCCCTGATCGTTCTGTCTCGATCCCGATCCTACCTTGTTATTTGGACACTCCCTAGAGAAGTGGCCGTTTCCTCCACAAGTGTAGCACTTGATCACGTTCTGGTACCGACATTCTCCGAAATGGTACTTAGAGCACACATTGCATTGTGGTGCCCTAGGTCGGTAGTCTCCTCTCTGGCTAAACGTATGCTGCCCTCCTCCGTGCTGGGATCGATGCTGACTCGACTGGTGCCGTTTTCCATCGTGTGAAGTTCTAAGCTCATCCCACTTTCGTTTCTCTCTGGAGTAGTGCGGTGGGGGCAAAGACGAGGTAGTGTTCTCCTTAGCTCTCTCCTTAGGCATTGCTGCCTCAATATCTAGCGCAAGTGCTAATGTTTCGGTGTAGGGGAGTCTTCCTCGGCTGGCCAACGACATTCTTATCTCGGGTTTTAGTCCCTCATGGAACTTTTCGGGCAGCTTCTCGTCGGTGTCGACTTGATCGGGGGCATACCGGGTCATGCTGTTGAGCGCTCGATCGTACTCAGTCACCGTCATGCGTCCTTGAGTCAGATTGTGAAACTCAGATACCTTTGCTTTCCGATAGCTCTTCGGCACATACTTGTTGTATATTTCCATCTTGAAACCTTCCCACGTCATCGCCTCTACTTGGTTTCGTGGCATAGTCTTCGTTCTAGTATCCCACCAAAAGTCGGTTGCCTCAGTCAGTTGACGGGTCACACAACTCATGCGTTCTCTATCGTTGCATCTCAAAATCGCGAAGATGCGCTCTGTTGCCCGGATCCAAGATTCAGCCTTGGCCGGTTCTCCCAATCCGTCAAACACAGGTGGCTTTTGCTCCAAAAATAGCTTCACGATTTCTCGATCGACCGGAGGCGGCGGAGGCGGAGGAGGTGGAGGATGCGGGATGGGTTGTGACACGCTGTCCTCTTCCTCCATTTGAGGAGTTTGTTCTCGGTGGCGTCTCGGCGGCATTCTGGTTTATCAACACACGAAATATTCCCATGATTCTAACAATAGTCATGTGGTATAGTTGAATAACAAGGTTCATGGGTCAATTGTTTTAGAGTATATGGCCAAGCACAAGATATCAAAAGTTCGTCACATAGACGGATTGCAAAGAGTAGTGTCAATCATTATTACAAAAATCGGTTGCGTCAAGGTCATCAAAAGATCAGTGTTCCATATCATCAAGGTAGTTGCACTTAAGAAGCAGTTGTACAATTTAAGTGGCGAGTACAGGGCGCCATAAGATACTCAAAGATGGTGGTGCGATAAGAGGCGTGATGTGATGGCGTGATAACATAGTGATAGATAATTTGTACCATGTACGAAAGGCAATCTATTGCATCAAAATAATATCTCCCCATGGCATATTAATAAAAAATGTTGCCTCATAGAGGTCTTAGTATCAAATGCAGAAAGATAAAAGAGTAGCCAAAAACTAATGAAAGGGGGTAGAAAATCAAGAAAATCAATCCAAAAACATGGGGGAAGCAAAACAAATATTCCACGACTATCACTCCAAGTCGATATCGTTCATATCCTCTTCGGGGTCCTCGTCCTCATCCATTTCCAAAGCAGGTCCTTCCTCGTCCGGTCCCTCATTCTCGCCATATTCACCAACATCCGGGGGCGGTGGAGTTATCGCACGCATGTCCTCCACATTCTCATGGATGATCAAAGGGTTAGCCGCATTAGCCTTAAGTCTTGGCCTAGTAGGGACACGATCAACATGCGGTTCCTTATCGCGACGATATCTCCATCGGCGGGCCTGACCTGGCGGATACTTGTGCGGTGGAGGACTAGGCGGCGGTCTATCCCTCGCAGCTGCCATGGCTGGGAGTAGCACTCCTATCAAGCCGATTATATTGCCTCGAGGCTTGTACTCTGACGGACTGAACCACGTATATGGCAATGCAGCTTGGGTAGTCCATTCGCTCCAAGGACTCGGAAGCTGTGGATCAATCTCGAGATCCCCGCGTGATAGGTAACCCCTCCATACGCGTATCTCGAGATCCCGCGAGTTAGATCCACTTAATAGACACCACAATTAGCTTCCTTTAAAACGACATTGTTAATTGAAAGTGAGGACTTTTCAAGGGTCTTAGGAGCTTCTAGGAGTTACGAATCTAGGATTGACACCCCTAGTGTTAGTAATCTACGCTTGTACCGCATGGGTAGAACTTATGTGACTCGTCCTATCGAAGTATAGACTGTGCTAATGTAACGACCCGCCATTCTAGGGTACAATAATAATGGTGATCGCTATCTAGGAAGACTTAAATGCAACAAAGATCATAGGCTAGGGTCTCATTTAGAGGTAATTTACCAGAGCATTTAATGAACAATTTAATGGGAGAAGAATAATGCCTTAGCAATGAAATCCAACAAAAGGCTATCACAATAAATGCTCCGAAATAGCAAAGGTTCCAAAATAATCTCATCTGTTTCATATCCAAAATATTCCCACGAAATAAAAGAATTCAACCCAACCAAAAGTTTACAAGTTTTCATAATATAGCGGAAGCGACCAAGAGAGAAGTGAAGCTATGTATGGAGACACAATGACACTTAAAGTTTCAACAGACCATGTTATTATTTCCTACTCAAAACCGTCGCCTGCTCGTCACCGCTCAACCTGCACATAGGGAAAACACATGCAGGGCTGAGTACTATAATCATACTCAGTGGACTCATTGCCGAAAACAGTTTTATCACAAAAATAGTTATCATGCCATTTTCAAGTGTCCATCGGGGTTTTATCTTTAGAAAGGCCCGAGGCACCACACTATATATTCTTTATCAAATATCACGGTCGCGCAACCATTTTTCACATCGACGTTTACCATATCCTCATTCTACATGACAAGGAATGCGGCCGCAATCCAGGTCACTAGACCGGCCGACCCGTACGCCAGCACTCGGTCTAATATTGGTGTACACTAACCCAAGTAGAGTTTGCGGCTCTACAAGGATCCGAATTCGATTAAATCAATAGTGGCATAGCCACGAGGGATAGGCACGACAAAACAAATCAAGGCATGATAACACATATCTCATTCTCATCAATATCAGTTTAGGACAATGTCCTTATTTTAAAAGAAAGCCCACCTCGTCGGCTTAGCTCGAAAGTATTCTCTTCTCCTCGTTTATCACGCTGAGAGCGCGAAGTATCACCTTTAAATTAGGCGTATCACAAATCAGTTTCGAACATTGATTCAAAATCATGCATGTTTCCATGTTTCCCTTTTTCCCATCGATAAATCTTTAATATCATCATCCAAAATCAAAGTACGATTATCTTATCGTTTTTATTCACACAACAACTCCAGATTTATCCTCAAAATATGTCACGCGTGAGTGTTTCACCACGCACATCACACGCACACATGAACGCACGCCGAGGCGTGCGCACACACACACACACACGATCACGCACACACACGTTTTCACACACACACTTATATGCATCCCATTCATCCATTAATTTCCCCTTTTCGCTCGATCTATATGCATGAAATCTCAAGAACACCGATTAATCGGTAGAAGAAGAGAAGATCAAAATAAAAGTACCTTTTCCAAAAGAACGAACGGTAGAAACAAGTTATAGCCTTGATTCTTCAATAAATTCTTGAGTTTCAACTTGGATTCTTCTCAATTGATGAAGAAATCTTGAAGAAAGTAGAAGAAATTTTTTTGGAGAGAGTGGGAGAGAGAGATTTTGAAAATTTGGGGGAGTGGGACGTTGATTTGTGTTGCTAGGGTTTAGGATCTCTTATGTATTTGTAGAGTGCCAAAATAATATCTTTAATTAAATAAATTAAAGATTTGAGAAGATATGGAGAGATTTGAATATAGTAGTTGGCGTGATTTTAGAGAGAATTAAGGGGAATTCGAAAATTCTAGGCTATTTAATTAGCCTATGATTTAATTCAAATATTTCACGGAGTAGAATAATATATCACGGAGCAGAATAAAATAATAAATCCCCCCCAAATAATATAGGAAGTGGCGGTTTTTATGCCTCTCCCACAAGGAATTTAAATTCTAATCCTAATTTAATTAGGATATGGTAAGATCTTCTTAGATACGGCAAGATATGGTAAGATATTCTAGCATATTTATATTTATTCATGGAAGAGAATAAATAAGGGATCAAATAATATAATAAACAATTCCTTCTTCCCTATTATATGAGATTTCAAAAATCTCATGGAAATCAAAGGTGGAGTTTTCGAAAATTCCAAGGTGAAATTAAAGTATAATTGGACTTTGGATTTAATTCGGATAATTATCCCAAGCAAATAATTAAATCCGAGAAAAATAGGATTCCTTCTCCAATAATAGTGATGGTCGAATATTTCAAATAATAGGGTAGGATATTTATGAAAATCCTATTTAATCTCACTCAACCCTTTGGAAAATAATTCACCACAATTATATTACTCCGCATCAAATATTCACATATTCGAATTTCACTTCCACTTCACATTTTCCACATCTTTGACTTTTCAACGCCACGTCATATTTTCCACATCTTTGACTATTCAATAGCCACGTCATATTTTCAACAAGTTGACTATTCAACTCAATCTCAACTCTCATACGCAATTAGGTCACAAAGACATCATGTAGTTAATCACTCATCAATTAATCCACATATCATAGCATTTAAGGTATTTAATGCAAAAATTTTATAACCCAAAAATTAGGGTTTGAAAAAGTGGGGCGTTACAGCTAAGGTATTGTAGAAGGAATTTGTATAACCATAGTTGTGAACGCACATCCATGGAATTCTCTTATCTCATTTATTCGATCTCTAGTTTGTGCTGCACTCATCCGCTTTCTGTTTTCAATTCAATTGTTTTTACAAAATTCTCTGGTTCTCCAAATAGTAAACGAAGCTTACTAGAAGATAGCCGATTGGTGATCTTACCTCAATTTTCAATTTGAACAACCATCTGCAATCAACAACAGAAGCACCAACAGGTAGAGGAACAAGTAACCAGGTACAATTTACTTTAAGAGATAACATTTCATCTTCCATGGCTTTATGCCACAGATCCCATAACTTAGATTTTAGAGCCTGCTTATAAGACTGAGGTTCTTCCCCATCAGATTCATGCACATTAAAAGTAACAGTAATCAAATTCACAAGACCTAAGTACCTAGCAGGAGGATTAGGATTACTTCTGCCTCTATCTCTAGTCAGGAGGTAATCATTCAAATCTGGAACAGGGTTAGGTTCATGTTGAGGCTCAACTACTTGGTCATCATGAAGAGTCACATCTTGGGGCTCAGGCTCAGGTTCAAGGTCAGGGGTTACGGGATTTTTATTCCAGAAGTGTTCCACCTCACCTGGAGCATCATTAGATGGTTCCACCTCAATGAGAGTGTCAGTGGACTGATGCACTTTTTATTAGCACTAAAAATACCTGCAAGTATATAGGGTAGATCTAGTATAGCTAAAGGTCAGTACCGGGATATCGAACACGGGGAATATAATTGCAACTGGCTATCATATACTAAGCGTCAAATACTATCTAGGGAAACAAGAGTTTTGGATTTGAAACTAAACAAAAATAAATAAAGTAAAAGCATAAAAGCAAAGAAGATAGAATTAGGCAAATAAAGGAATTTCAAGGATAATGATTTCACTAACTCTTTAGTTATTCTAATTAGTTCTATGTTCATCCAACTCAAGTTTTACCACGATCTCTCCCTATCATGTATCAATTACTGTTCTTTCTTGGTTGCTTAGTCTATTGTTGTTTCTTAGATCCGAGAGGATCTTGTGTTGGTTTACTAACGTGTCTACTTAGTGTGCAGGTTCCTGTTGGCATGAGCTTGGATTCCAGATTGGCCAAGAATCTCGAATCAGCTAGGGTTCCAATTAGGGCTTACAATCTGTAATAGTAAAAATATAATGGCTGGAAAATGTTTCAAAACGGAAGGTCCGATAATTAAGCGGGATTTTCATAGACCTTCCATCTGCTCACACTCTCTCTCACTCCATCCCATCACCCACGATCAAAACCTTTCTCCCTAATTTCAAACCGCCCCAAACCCTAGCCGCCGCTCAACAACGACAGAAACCACCGTGACCATCGATTCTCACCTTTAATAGCGCCTTCGATCGCCGATTCAGAATCTAAAACTTCAGGTTTTGGTGCGCGAGCGCCGTAGATCGAAGATTCAGCTTCTATATACAAAAACGGTATGCTTATAAAGTCCCGATTTTTACTTAGAAACACTCCTAAACGTCGATTTTTGTCAATTACCAGACCACGTAGTAATCGAACCACAGCTTGTATCGTCGATTTAGTTATTGGTTGAAATAATGCACAAAATATTTGTTCGATTTTTTGGGAAAAAGATGAAATTGTGAGCATTACATTTAGGGTTATCCTATCTTTGAAGTATATAGTTGGTTTCTGAGTTATATTTGGTTTGTTGTTCGAATCTTGCGGCTGAAACCATACCGTTTCCATCGATTTTGCTGCAAATAACGAGTTTCAGTTCATTTTTTTTTTCGATGCTATACGTTGTTAATGTTTTTGGTAGTTTTTGTGAGTTGAAGATTTGTTTATGGTCTATAATCTAATGTGTTTTTGGTTTTTGGTGTGTCTCGCAGATACGGGATGACGAAAAGAGGCCCACCATTCAAAACCCAACCAACGCAGAGCGAAGGTGATATTTCTGCTACATTATCCAATGCTGATTTCACTCTTTTCCTTAGTTTGATGCATTATTTTATAGGATTTGTACATTATTGTCCATTTTATTCATTTTGTACTCTGTGTCATCTCTGTTTAATTGTGGCTTGATTTATGTGTTTAGGTTCTTGCAATCTGACCCCATTATTCTGTTTAATTGTTGCATTATTTGGTTTGCTTTAAACATTATTGATGTATGAGTTAAACATTATATCTGATGCATTATTTAAGCTTGGGTATACATTATCATCCATTTAATTGCATTTGGAATCTGTTTCTTTTGAAAATTATTTTTTTATGTATGTGGACAGGTTATTGCATTCAGCACCCATTTTTTGCTTAATTGTTGCATTATTGGGTTTGTCAAGGACATTATTGATGTATGTGGTAATGCTTAATTTCTTGTTTGTATGCATATCATAGATTCACATTATTAGTTTGATCTCATGCATTAATATATGCTCTATGTACATTATTTTAAGATTAACTTTGTACATTATACAGTTATTGTTATGCATTAACGCAATACATTGCTGATTTTTGTTGTATGAGTAAAGGTTGAATGTTTCTTTTCTAAATGTACATTAATGGGGTAATGTTATGCATTATTAGGTTATTTTTCTGCATTACTAATACTTTTGTTGAATCATCCGCTTTGCTGGGATATAATATATGTACATTATTATGTTGATATTATGCATTGTTATCTACAATATTAACATTATTGTGGGGAATGGTTTACATGATTATTTTATAGTTAATGTTGTGCACTAATGCGATACACTACTGATATTGTGACAGCAACGAAACAGCCAAGGCATATGGAGACGCACTTTGGCGATAGGGAGAAAGATTGGGAGTGCGGACTCAGCGCCAAAGTGACAAAGAGCTTGGAAATGTTGTGAATAAAGTTTGCAACGGCTCTGCTTACTTCTCCACACAACTCCAAAGGTGCAACCAACCAAACGCAAGCCACCAGACATTGGATAGATAGGCCGTCAAAGTTCAGCTTCGAAAAATGGGTCGAGAATTATGGGCTAGAGTGATCGTCCGAATGGTGTTTGGAATTGCTATTTATTTTACTAAGAACTTGATGGTTTTTTTTGATAACTCATGTTGGAAGGGGAAATAGTCGATCAAGACTTGGAATGTTTTGGAACAATAGGTATTGTCCTTAACTTGTTGCAAACAGATAGATATTTTGGTACTACTGTATGATGTGAATAGCACCAAATTTAAACTGGATTTAAAGACCCGAATAATGTCACTGCACTACTTAATAATGTATATAAGTAACCAAATAATGTAAGTAATATGTTTAATAATGCACTTTAATGGAATACTAATGTGCATCCAGCTAAGTCCCTATGAACAATAATGTACTAATCTAGAATAATAATGGGTAGTAACATGTTAATAATGCATAATTACTATACATAATGTACAGAGTATTTCTAATAATGCCAGTGTTTTTTAATAAGTTTGTAAAATAAGCTAAGTGCTTAAAATGTTTAATGTAACATTGTCGTAATAATAATGCACAATTAACAATAAAAAATGAACAATTATTACCTATAAATTGTTGACAGTGTTAAGACAACGACATCAATAATAAGACTAAACCCAAATCGAAAACTAATAATGTTATTAGGTAAAAAAAAACATCAAGCTTTCCTCTTGCCCTTACGAAGCTCTTTCTCCTTCGCCATCTCTTTAAGCATTGGACAGTTTCTAGAGTTGTGATGGCCCAATTCATCGCACGCCTTACAACGTCTAAGAGGCCTAGTTGCCTCCTTTATAGTCTTTTCTCTATTTGAAATCAGACGGCTCGCGGAGCTGCTAGCATGACCCTTGGTCTTGACCACATCCGGAGGATGGACCTCGACTACTTCATGTCTTGGCATTCCATAAAACTCTTCAATCATTCGCCTCTTTTCAGAGGCCGACGTTGTAGGAGTTCCAGCTTGAAGAGAATTACCAAGTTCTTCCACACCACCTACGAATGCACGAAGCACATTACATATCAGAAATCGTCCATTATAGAGTCGATAATAACCATTATACAATGCTACATGTACATTATGGTTATAGATTTAAAAGTACTCCCTAACTCAGGCGAAATTTAAACCCTAGAGGATTCAATGAAACTCGTTCGCTTTGACGAGAAGATGTGGTACTTACTACTTACAACACCCTAGCCCCCGAGGATTGCTAAACCTTTGGGGAATATATGAAACTTGTGCCGAACATACAAACACGAATAAACAAAAAACGATCATAAAACCTTATTGCAATTAACGAACACTCCAACCAAAGCGTATGTATTACATATCAGAAATCGTTCATTATAGAGTCGATAATAACCATTACACAATGCTACATGTACATTATGGTTACAGGTTTAAAAGTACTCCCTAGCCCAGACGAAATTTAAACCATAGTGGATTCAATGAAACTCGTTCACTTTAACGAGAAGATGTGGTACTTACTACTTACAACACCCTAGCCCCCTAGGATTGCTAAACCCTTGGGGAATATATGAAACTTGCGCCGAACATACAAACACGAATAAACAAAACACGATCATAAAACCTTATTGCAATTAATGAACACTCCAACCAAAGGGTTTTCAAGTTCTCTAATCAGTTTAATCTCAACATAAATTCTACTTAGATTACATTCTTCCATTGTTGAAGAACACGAAAACGATAATATGGCGAGCACGATGCGGGTCTGCTCCAATAAAATAGAATTTGCACGAGAAATAAAAAACAATGATAATTTCGCCAAAAATTTTAGAGCAACAATTAACTTCAATGGAGAATGTTGGGAGAATAATCGGTGAGAGAGAAGAAATATTTCTGTAATCTTTGAATAAAACCGCTGCAATATTTTGGAATGGAGATAATCAAGCACTTTCCATAACCGACGTGAATGTGAATACCCTACACACCATTTTCTATTTTTTTTAATGATTAAAAAGGATTAAATCAGGCCCTATTTTCGGCCCTTAGATTTTGAAAATGGATGGTGGAGATTGAGAAGGAAAAAGAACAAAAGATAGAAAAAGGATATGAATACATCCCTATTTATATGGGTGCGTTAGGGTCCTTCGCAGCTCTTTGGTGATAAGCTTCAAACATATCACATCCCTTGGATCCTTGGATTGGATGATTGTGATAAGTTACATTATTAGACTATAATGGTCGGTGCACATTATTAGAATGAAAATCTACATTATTAAATGACATGTGGCATTAATCTAACTGTTAGATGACAAAATCGTGGGGCTGAGATTCAGTTGAATGTTTTGTAACACCCCGACCTTTTCCATCTCTTTTAAACATTCTGGAAAGGAGGTTGAATTTGTGAGCCAATTTTTTCTTAGTTTCCTACGCTCAATTTAAGGAGTATTGGATAGAACGATCGATCAAGAGGAGTTCAAATTGCGGTTACTACATGGATTATCAGCGGGGAGTTTCTTTTGTTATTTTTTTTTGTGTTGGGCCTAATCGTTTCAAAATAAAGTAGAATTCTTTTGTGAGCCCACATCACAAAATTCTTCTTTGAGCCCAAATTGTCCAAATGAGGATTTATTCTTCTTCACGTAGGTTCTCCTTCTTCACAAATCACCCCATATACTCCATCCGCTACTTTGCAGAATTTAAACCTGCAAGCAATCCAAAGATTAAATCCCAATTAAACACAATTAAGTTCCACATTGATTTTCAATAATATCCCCAACGGTTTCTCTCTCCCTCTACCTGAAATTGATGGTGGCCAATTAATCCAATTAAATTGCAATTAACACCAATTCAATCGCAATAAACGGTTTATACATATGATAGTTTCTTTGCATAATCTCCTTCACCAATTCACAGTTCCACTAATAGCATGTTGCAATTATATTTCCCGTGTTCGATATCCCGGTACCGACCTTTAGCTATACTATTCCTACTATGTATACTTGCAGGTATTTATAGTGATAAAAACTAGTGCATCACGTAGACCTCGGAATCGACTAGATGATGAGGAGGCTTCTTCTTTTTCTTCTTGGTTCGTTCATGCAAAAGAGGTTTATCATGCTTAGGCCCTTTCCTTTTAGTTTCTTGAGAGGTAAGAGCGGGATAAACTATGAAAATAGAAAGGTTAGAAGGATCTTCCCCTTTTCTCGGATCAAATGGTTTAGATTTATCACACATCATAACCATCCTACATTCATCTTCTTACTTTGATCTCCTCGCTTCTTAATCTTTGAGCATTGCACTTTCGATGTAGTAAGTTGACTTTTTTCCATGGTCACTTATTGTGATTTCTCCTCTATCTACATCAATAAGAGCTTTACATGTGGCTAGAAAGTTTCTGCCTAAGATCAGAGGAACTTGTTTATCAACTTTCATGTCTAAAACAAAGAAATCGGCAGGGAATATGAAATCATCAACCTTTACAAATACATCCTCAATTACCCCTACCGCATTTACCGCAGTGTTATCGGTCATCCTTAGGCAGACATCTTTGGATTTTTGAGCGGCCTGATGTTGAGCTTCTCGTAGTACTCCAATGGCATTATGTTGATGCTAGCTCCAAGATCACAAAGTGCCTTTTCTACCTTACCATTCCCAATAGAACAGCGAATGATGAATTGGCCAAGATCCCTCTACTTGACAGTCCTTTGCTTTTGGATGATTTCACTACAGTGAAAAGGTAGCTTTAGATCAGATTTCTGGAGCTTTTGCTTCTTCACCGCCTCTCTCAAGAGCTTGGCGTACCTAGGTATTTAATGCATTAACGAGAGGGAGGTTAATGTGACATTTACAAAACATAGTTAAGAAATGTCGAAATTGCTCTTCAAGCTTGAGTTTCTTTTTAGGCTGGAAAGGAAGCACAATCCCATTGTGTCGAACTAGCTCCTTCTTCGCGGGTGCTTCTGCCTCTTGTGCAGCGGCGTGTGCAGCGGTCCGCTTGGAGTCGTACAGTCCCCAAAACTCGTTCCGGAGGTGCTGGCTTCATACCTGTTGATACCGACAACCTTGGAAACAGCCTTACCTTCATCCTCCACTGCCTTCTTTTGGAATTGATCCATTTGTAACTTAATGATAGACACAGTGGAAGCAACAGTGTTTAACCCATTTTCGAGCTTGGTCAGTCTTTCCTCTACAACTCCAATCTTGGCCTCGTTGTTCTTTCTATCCTCAAGCATTTGCTCCAAGATCTTTTGGATCCCAGCCTCATATTTTTCTTCTTTGGTATGCGATTCCACTCCTTTCTCCTTGCTCACGTTTAACCCTATAGGATATTGGACAAAATTGTTAGAATATGAGAGGTTGGGATGTGGACGATTACCATTGAAATTATTGAAGTTACCACCACCCTGCCCGGGGTGGTAATTATTATCATGTGCCCCATTGGGACCATTCCCATTTTGGATATATTTGACATCTTTGATGACATTCCCCTCTTTTGCATGGAGCTTCTAATTTTTCAAGTCTTGCTTTGATGAATGTCAATTCCTGATATGTGTCATTCCCACATGGTCTCTTCACTGCATCTCCCCTCTCAGCTTTATGCCTTTCCTTGGACCAACCCCAACTGTTGGTGGCTAATTTCTCTATCACCTCCATGGCGACAACTCCTCCTTTACTTAAGAATCCCTTATTCGCTTCTGAATCCAACAAACTAGAAATTTTTTCATTAAACCCATTATAAAGGATTCCTACCTGGCGGTCTATTCTGAAACCATGGTTTGGGCATTTGCAGAGAAGAGCTTTGAAACGTGCGAGAGCTTCATATAGAGGCTCATTGGATCCTTGCGTGAATTGAAAGATCTCACACTTAAGCTTTAGGATGGTGCCAGAAGGGTAGTACTTGTCGAGGAAGAGTACCTCTAACTCCTTCCAATTGGTGGTTTTATCTGCAGGCAGACAATCATACCATTGTTTAGCAGCATCAGTTAAGGAAAAGGGAAAAAGTCTTACCCTCACAATATCATCATCAACACCATTGATCTTAGTTGTATTAGCTATTTCCACGAACTTGGTGAGATGTCGATTTGCGTCCTCAGTGTCTCTCCCTGCAAAGACATTTTGTTTCACCCTATTGAATAAGGGTATCCCCAACTTGAAGTTGTCAGCCTCAATCTGCGGACCTGCAGGAATGTCCACAATGTTACCATGACTAAACATATTCATAAATGAAACTACCTCCCTTGCGCGTTTTTCTTTTTCAGCCTTTGCCCGAGCTCTCTCTGCTCGCATCTCGTCCACCTCCTTTCGGAGAGCGACGATAAGATCATGGTTGGTAGGCTCCCCCATATTGTTGTCTCCACAAAATATGCAAGTATGCAAAGCCTGCAGAAACAACTGAAAAAAATAAAAATAATAAAATAAAAATAAAAATAAAAATGAAAGCAGTAAAATCCAAATTAGCAAAATCGTCCATTTGAAGATATCAATCACAAAGTGATAATACTCCTCGACAACGGGAGTATACAAAGTAGCACTAAAACTACTCGCAAGTATACAAGGTAGCAATAGTATAGCTAAAGGTCAGTACCGGGATATCGAATACGGGGAATAGAATCACAGACTGTCTACCTCCTACTAAGCTTCTTTTGCTATTTGGAAAATCAAAAGTTTTGGGAATTTTGAAAATTAAAAACAATTTGAAAGCAAGTAAACAAGTAATTGCAAATAAACTAGAGATAAAATATGAGAGATAAGAGAATTCCAGGGATGTGCTTTCACAGTTATGGTTATATAAATTCCAACTACAACACCCTAGCACAGTTTACATCGGCAATTTCATCACTGTCTACATCCTCCTCTATCTGCAAAGATCTGATCAAGGATCAGAGGTTCTCCTCTTCGAAATCAACGTCCATCTCTGTCGAAGAACTTCAATCGGATTTGGGAACAAAATCGACAATTAATCGGATTTGAAGAAGAATGGTACGTGAAAGGAGCTAATCAATAAGCGCTGCAGGGGAATAGCTAAATAAGGGTGTACGTGGATGCATGTTGATACGAGCATATTCCTAATATCCCCATATATAGGGACTTTCCATATCTTTCTTATATAATTTTCATAATATCCCCATATCTTCCTAATATTCCATAACTTTCTAATATCCCCATATCTTTCTTGATCGTTAAGTTAGGTTATTCCTAGTATAAATAGGAGCCTCGGTTATCTTTTGAATTATTCATTGAAAAAATATAATTTATCTTTTATCATCTTTTACTTTTCTCTGCAATTTACTTTATCAAAAACCTTAGTTGAACGATAGTTGGCTGCTCAAAGGGAATTTCCCCGCGAACGAACCAATATCTTATCTTCTCCACGATCTCTCGCAGTTATCCCCCGATACGATTTGCTCATATCATATCTACTTTACTCTTTTTTTATTTCCTACTTTATTCCTCTCTCTTACTTTTCAACACATTTTCTTAATCTCCGTGCCCAAAATTATGTCTCAACTTAGTTAGGACGGAGGGAGTACTATATATGAAAATGACTCCACTACGAAGGAACTTCCTGAAATGGAAAAATGACACTACGAGGGAATGGAGGGAGTAGTAAGTTTGTAACGGGAGTGTAGAGGTGTACATGATGAAAAAAAAAAAGAATCTGCTAATCAACTTGGCATATCAATATCATGAATCAAATAAGATTTCGACAGTGTTTGGAAAATTACACAAAGTTTGAAACGTTTAGGGAAAAATCAGAATATCTTAAAATTTCGCATATTGACAAATTATCTTATTCTTCTAAAAATGGCATCATATTAGTGATCGGCGTTTTTGCCACACTGGCACTTCCGAAGAACACGCCATCGTCAATTTAGAGAAAAATTACATTCCCCGTAAATCAGAAAAAATTCTAAATTCATATGTTTAGATTAAAAATCCAAAATGGAGTAGACAATTAACTATTTGGGGTTTATACTCCTCCAAAAACACTTCCATTTTTGGTTTTTGAGTAAAATAGTAGTACCTATTTTTAGGTTTACAATGCTCTTACGAGTTACGAATCTAGTAGTTTGTAATTTTCGTTAAGTATAATTATATAACGACAATAATTACTAGTAACAATTATTGGGGTCTTAGTGAATCTCCTAATGCCTACATCATTGTATATTTAGATTCACCATCACAACTACTTGCCAATTAGAAGCTATGATCATCATTCATCAACACATGATAATCAACTTTCATCTATTTTCTGAAAAAACATTGTGTTGTGTGTGTATTGGTTAGTCCATTTTAGTACTATATTAGTATTTATATATAAGCAGATATCCCACAGAATTACAGAAGACTTTATTCAAACTCACAGATATATTGAAGATGCATATTACTATGATGGTATATTAATTTGAATAGTTAGTTAGATAAGAGCCATCTGCTGTATATTGAGTGGATGGCAATCGGAGGGGGAGCCGGAATAAGCGCGTTGAGCCAGAATCCGATTCACCGCTTCTGTTGGATGAAAGGCGTCCCAGAAAATATGCTTGTTTCTGTTGTCGCAAGGGACAGAGAACGGGAGGCACGTTATCTGTCCCCGGTTTCTCCCTATCCCACAACACCCTCTGTCTGTCACATTAAATCCTGCAAAACATAACCATAATTAGTTATGGTTTAATTCAGTAATATCTTTGTTCCCTCTCATAGTTGACTCATTTCTTATCACTCATTTCTTTTCTGCACTCATTTTTCAGTAATATCTTTGTTCCCTCATAGTTGACTCATTTCTTTTCTGCACTCATTTTTCAGTAATATCTTTGTTCCCTCATAGTTGACTCATTTCTATTCCGCACTCATTTTATAAAAATCATAATGAATAGCTAAAGTGGGGAAAGAATAAAGTAAGAGAGAGAATAACGTAGAAAAGAGTCTGTACCGTAAGTGTTGGCATTGTCGAGAATGTCAAGAGTTGCTCCAAATGTATTACCATAGGCAAATATAGTTCTACTATCATTATTATTATACTTGGTGTTTAGATCATCAACGAGAGACTTCAGTCTCTCGTTGAAGATGGCTGCTACGTTGTTTGCATAAGCAATGCACTTTCCTGGTGAAGCAGTGCCCCCGGCCAGCTGATTAGGGATGCATCCGAGGGGTCCAACGCCTCCCAGCAGAAATTTCCGGAGGCCTAACCTGCGCAGCGCCTGCAAAACAGGACAATAATCAAGTTTAATCTATCGCCTTTGCTGATTATGCAACAAGTGAGATCATAGTCACACCAAAATCTGCCTTGTGTAGCTATTAATGAGAAGATCCGCGAAGTATTTAGGAGCGTAGACGTAGCTGCTGGAATAGAATGAAGGCAGCATATAGTTATTTATATAGTCATTGCTGCCTAGAGACATCACAACTATTGCCTTAGCCAAATAATTGACGATTTCTTCGTCTCCCATTTGGCTTCGCAGCTCACTCAACGTGCTCTCGAAGTTGACAACTTGTGCAGACAAGCTGAATCTTTCACCCTGCCATTCATACAACTTATTTTATCAACAACAGAATATAATTGCACAAAAACATAGATCAGTTTGGAGAACATGTTATAGTACAAGATGTCGCCCCGTCTCTTCAAGAATCCCTCCTGCAGCTGATGCATAGTTCACTCCTCGAACAACATTCGTCCCGGTTGCAAAAGGACTTGTGTAAGGCAGCAGAAGAGGAAGCCCCAACAGCTCTCCTAGAATTAAATTACTAAAAATAAGATCAATGGTGATAATTAAGTGTTGTACTATAAAATTAGGTAGCTCTCACCAATATAGTCTACAAAAGTCTTGCCATTGCAGAATCTTCCGGAAGGCGTCCCTCCGTTGAAATCGACTCCATAAGGCACGTAGTTGGCCTTCGCCAATGAGCTCAAGTAGTTGTTGTTGCCAGGATCAGTCAGTGAGTCGCCAAAGGCAAACATCGCGGTCACATGAGATGATGATACTGCTGTTGTTGCACAAGTTAGAATCATCATCGTTAAACTAATGGCTACACAATGCTTTGTGAATTGAATCTCCATCATTTGCTTCATTTCAGTTAACAAGTGATGATACTTAATGTTTTTTTATTGAGGAAAAATAGGCTTCAAGTGCTGCTTTTTAGCTTGTTTTCATGCTTTTCTGTTACCACTTGTTTGTCATCCTCCATCTATTTTTGGGTTGTTTTGTTCCTTCAATGCAATGATTTTCTTGCGTGCTTTTCAAAAGAACTTCACGCTCTTGTCAATCAATTTGTTTTATTCACTTTTTAGGTACTTTTGCTTCTCACAAGAAGTAAAAACACAAATGTGCAATTCATGATGATCAGATTTGAAATACATGGTTATTATTTTAATTGTCGGAGTAATGCATTTTTAATATTACAACTTCTTTTCCATTTTGTTAGCCGGAGAGTAGTATATAATCGCGATGCTTTCACCGAATTTGACATCTCAAACAATTGGTGCGGTCCATTGTATTTTTTTAGTGAAAAATGAGTGTTTGGAGCAGGGACGGACTTTATAAGGGGCAAATGCCTCATCTAAACTTTTTTTATTTATGCTATTTTTAATAGTTAATTTTAAATTTTTATGAAATATTCTTATTTTTGCCCCTTCTTAATTCATTCAAATATCTTTATACATATTTTTGCCCCATCTACGTAGAATTCCTGACTCCGTCCCTGGTTTAGAGCCATTATGAACCTTTTCGATGCAGAAAGCATTCTCAAAGACATGTCTAGCGCATGGAATACGCTGGACAATGCTAAGTGTAATAAATTTATTAACTTACACTTATTTGTTCAAATGAGGTCGCTTTTTTTGTCAATTACCTGATCAATATCACCTTTATCACACTCATTAAGACTAATAAATGAAGTTGCTAAAGTTCTCTGTTATTTATCTGTTGATTCTCACAGCTTCACTCACCATATCAAATAAATTTGAATTTTAAATACTCCCTCCGTCCCATAAAAGTTGGGTCGTATTCCTTTTTAGTCCGCCCCAACAAAGTTGAGTCATTTCCTTTTTTAACAAAAGACAAAACATGTAATTCTTACTCTATTCCATCATTTACTTTACTCTCTCTTATCTTTCCTACTTTTTTCATTTCTCCTATTTAGTTAATATAAATTCTTAATCTCCGTGCCCAAAAGTTTTGTCTCAACTTTTATGGGACGGAGGGAGTAATAAGAAAGATAAATTTATATAAATTGTATACACATAATACTACCATTTAATTTTAGTGGTTTTTTAGAATAGAGTGAACTACAGAAATGGTCCCTGGACTATGGGTTTATCTCGCCCATAGTCCCTGGACTTTAAAAATATCGCCAGTAGTTCCTGGACTAAGGGTTTATCTCGAAATTGGTCCTTTTGGCTTTTTTGGTACGAAAATACCCTTTGATATTATTTTGGGAGGGTTTGGGCAATTTGGTCTTTTTACACTTTTAACATTTTAAATCTGATATTATTTCAGCTATGTACTAACTTTGATATTATTTCAAATTTATCATCCTTTTTCCCTTTTGTCATCCTTCACTTTGTTTCTTTATTTCAATATGAGATAATTTTACAAAATTTTAAATTTTAATTTTTAAATATCAATAAATTTTTTTAATTATAAAAATTATTAAATAGCAAAAATTAATAGTTATAATCAATATTTGATAGTGTATAGTACTATGTAATCAATAAGGTATGACAACGCCTTAGTTTTAATCAATATTTAATACAGTAGCTTTAATCATAAATAGATTATATAAGACAATTTATTCTGAAATAAATATGCATCTAATGTAAGACTAATATAGTTTTCGTTTATTAATTTGAAAACAATCAAAATTTACTATAAAATTTCAACAAAAATACTCATATATAAAATTTTTAGTATGATCAAATTTTTAGTCAACTTCATAATATTTAATCACAAGCAATTATAACAACCGAACGGAGGCTAAATAGAATAACTCTTATTTTTCCATCATGATTAATATTATTTTTCTGTACTTCTTCAATTCAATTGAATATTATATTAAATAACAAAAATTAATAGTTTTAATCAACATTTATAGTGCCATGAATTAATAGTTTTCATTAAAAAAATTTATTGATATTTAAAATCTAAATATTAAATTTAATTTTATAAAATTAAATCTAATATTGAAATAAAAAAAAACAAATTCAGTGAAGGTAACAAAATGGAAGAAGAATGATAATTTTGAAATAATATCAAAGTTAGTACGTAACTAAGATAATATCATATTTAAAATGAAAAAGTGTAAAAAGATCAAATTGCCCAAACCCCCCAAAATAATATCAAAGGGTATTTTCGTACCAAAAAAAGCCAAAAGGACCAATTTCGAGATAAACCCTTAGTCCAGGGACTACTGGCGATATTTTTAAAGTCCAGGAACTATGGGCGAGATAAACCCATAGTTCAGAGACCATTTTTGTAGTTCACTCTTTAAAATATAAGTTCATGACTAATTTATTCTTGCTATACAATTTTGGATATATACTCTAGAGGGGGAAAATCATTGATTTAGATTATGAACTAGTTATTCGTAACAATTAAACAATTTAATTACTATATTTAATTGTAGAAATTTTATAACTTAATATAATAGGAGTACTATATATATTTTTTTAAAATAAAATTATATTAATCATTTTATCATTGAATATCTATTTTTTTGTTGGTCTTTTGTATTATATTTCTGACATAACTAGTTTCTTTTTTATTTTAATTTTTAAAAACAAATTATCATGAGAAATATCATGGTTATTTATCTTTAAAATGATTAAACAATAAAATTTATTGAATGAATTGCATAATAAATAATATAGTTATAATGATTGAAAAATTTTCTTCTGCACTCTCTTTTTTTTAGCTTGTTTCCTTTTCCATTAAATATCCAAAAATGCATATGTGAATTTTTTTTTTTTAATTTGCTTTCAGAGATGAGTATTTTTATATATATGAAGGAGTTATTAATCATTATATCTCCTTATTTAACATAGATGGTTTTATGTTATTAAGAAATTAAGTATATATAATTTACTACAGTTACAAAAATTTCTTAATCGTAAAATAGCTGATGCGAATAACTAGTTTTATTTAAATTTATGTTTTACTGTATCAAATGTAATATTTTCATGATTTTTTATTCAAGATGTAGAGTACATAATGGAATCGATTTAATGATAATCAATTTGTTGGACGTGAAACCCTACTAGGAGTATCATTTTATATAAATTTTTACTAGTATTATATTCTCCATTAAATTTATTTTCATTTCATGATTTTTTAGTCAAGATGTAGGCTACACAAGAAAATTTACTTAATTAAAATCAACTATTAGATGACATTACTGAGAAATTAAGTGTATATAATGTATTTATTTTTATAATTTATAATATTTATAATTATTTAATAATAAATAGTTGGATGTGAATAATTATTATGTTTGAATTTATTTTTTACTATTATATCAAATTTAAATTCGTTTTATGTTTTTTAGTCATGATGTCGAGTACACAAGTAAATCTATTAAATGATCATTTAGATGGATGATAGCACAAGTAAATAATTTATTTTCGTTTCATGACTTTGAGTAAAGATGTAGAATTATTTAAAAATATCAATCAAGTACTGTAGTATAATCAGTTGTTATTTTATAAATTATAATTTTAAGAATTATTTAATAATAATAAAATAGCTGGATTTGATTGATTATTATCGTTTCACTTTATTTTTTTTTTACTATTACATGGAGTATTTAGTTTTGTTTCATAATTTTTAAATCAAGATTTAGAATAAACAAAATTAAAATCAAATAGTTATCAGTTGGTTCGAGGATAATACTAAAAAGTTAATATATATTTATGTGACTAAAATTTTTAGGGATATTGGCATCTAATATCACGAAACTTTCAAAAAGTTGGGTTTTTCCCACAAACTTTAAAATTGGCAAATAATATCACGAACTTTACCACGTGTTTGTTTTTTCCCACGATTGAAAAAATTCCCACAAATAATACTATGATACCGATTTTTTTTCGTAATTTCTCGACAACAATTTCGAAAGTTTCAAGTTTTTCAATATTTGAAGATAGTTTTTCTTGAAGCACACCCTCAAAAATTGTTCTTCAATCTATTAAAATAATATGAATTTTTTCATTCGTGGGAAAAAACAAACTCAAGGTAAAATTCGTGATATTATTTGCCAATTTTAAAGTTCGTGGGAAAAACCCAACTTTTTAAAAGTTTCATGATATTAGATGTCAATACCTCAAATTTTTAATATATATGTGAGTTATCTCTATCAATTTAGTCATTTGAAATTTTGATTACATATCAGTAGCTTGTATGTGTTTCAGTGTTTGAGAAACTGGAAAAATTTTAATATTCTTCAAATAGTGAAGGCCAAATATGGTCTCTAACATATGACCGTTTTATCAATTTGGTCCTTAACATTATCATTTTGATTATTTGGTCCCTCACAAATAAACTCGGACCCGAATCGGTCCTCACTTAACAGAATCGTCAAAAAATAGACGGTGATTGCAATTTGACTATATTAAATTACTAATGGTAATTGATTGTACCAAATTATAATTCTTAATTCCTATTAAATTACAATTATTCATTTCATTTTGCAACTGGTACTATCTTTTTTCCAATTTTGCTAATAGGAAAAGAATTATAATTAGGTATAATTAATTACCATTAGTAATTTAATATCGTCAAATTGCAATCACTGTCTATTTTTTGACGGTATAGTTAACTGAGGACCGACTCGGGTCCGAGTTTATTTGTGAGGGACCAAATAATCAAAAAGATAATGTTAAGGACCAAATTGATAAAACGGTCATATATTAGGGATTACATTTGACATTTACTCTTCTTCAAATATATATCCAATATTTAAGGTGATTTACGATGAACAACAGTAATAAATTCATATTTTCATAGCTATAATATATCTTTACAATAGAAAAATTAGTGTTGTTCTAACTTAACAATTAATATTTAGTGTAGAGGAATGTGATCAATTGCTAAGTAATTATCAATCCAAAATTGAGATCAATTTTTAACCATTAGATTAGAAGATCTTGTAGTTGATATAATGTCAAGTGTAATATATTTTAAATTTGAATAATTATTAATTAAATTAAAAGGATATTAATGTCAAATCCTATATGTAGTAATTATAACTAACTACTTTCTCTCTCCTAAAAATCATCTCAAATCTTTAAATTTATGTAACTCTCCCAATTTAAATTATTTTTTCGCAAAAAATATATCAAATTAAAGATAATTTAATAAGGATTCCAACGAGATCTCAATTGCATATGTTCCGACGATGTTCGGGTGATGAAATTTGATAAATTATATTTCAATTTTCGTACATGTTGATAAGCAGCTTTTATCAACAAATGCAACAAAAAATCTCAATATATTGTAGGCAAAATTTCAATATTATGCATGTTCAATCTCAATAAAAATGTGTTGATATTTTCTTGTCCTTGTGTTGATATTCTAATGTCATATTGTTGATATTTGTAATACACAATGTTGATATAAAAAAACACTCACGAAAATTATCAATATGATAACATAATGACGATATTACCCTTTTGTTGATATTTTGTCTACTATTTATTGAGATTTGTGAGCTTTAATCTCATCCACTCATTTTAAAATTCAAGGGTGGAGATTTAGTTTTGATTTTGGATTAGGGTGCTATAAGCATTAGAATAGGACCCATAGTTTAGAATCTTAATCTTTTCTTAAATAATATATATAGTATAACTTTATTATAATTATAAAATACCTAAAATATCCAATTATATATACA
This sequence comes from Salvia hispanica, assembly GCF_029641045.1. NCBI lineage: Eukaryota > Viridiplantae > Streptophyta > Magnoliopsida > Lamiales > Lamiaceae > Salvia > Salvia hispanica. The sequence goes on along the minus strand of NC_142693.1, from coordinate 11,330,547 downwards.
CAATATATGTAAATTTATCAGTGATTATGTATTTATGTTTTGAAATAGGAAAGTCATAAATCTATAATGAAAAGTGATGCATATGCATGTACAATATCATTGTTTTCCTATAGTATTAAAATTGAATTAATGTGTATATCTTCCTATAGACCGACTTATAAAATTCACCAAAATTAATCAATCACGAGAATCGAGGACATTGCGAAACTTAAAAATTTTAAATTCCAAAAAAGCCCCCAAATCCCCCACCCAAACCCTAAATCTCTCGAACCGCCTCCGCTTTTCCCTCGTCTCCGCTTCCTTCTCTCCGACTTTTTCCCCTCCGGTTCCTTTTCCTACGGATCGGACGATTCCTCTTCCTCTTCTTCTCCAGCTTCTTTTTTTTCTTCCTTTTTTTCTCTCTGTAATTTACTCCTTAAAAACTAACTGTATTCCTCTTGAATTTAATATTGGCCGTCCGATCTGAGATCGTTCCAGATCTACGACGAGGATTAATTAGACGGAAGAATCATGGCGGTGACGGGGAGACCGATGAAGCGGCTGGTGAAGAGGCGAGTCACTGCCGATCTCAGTGACTTCCTCACGTTCCCGAGCGGCGGCGATCTGGCAGCCGCAAAGCCGTTCAGAACCACCGTCAGGGCGCTCCTGACGAAGCACGCGTTTCTCCCTCCCCCTTCGACGCTCTTCCCTCACCTTCTCGCCTGGCAAATCCTCTTCCGCGTGGGCGACGTAGCCGTGGACGACGGCGGACCGGCCATCGTCTGCCTGGACGTCGTGGAGGAGGATGTTGCCAGATCTAGATCCGTTTATTGCGATCAGTGTCGCGTCGTTGGTGAGTTCTCAGCAGACGTGCTGCACTCAGTTGATTAACTGCTAATTACTGATTTGTTTTTAGTGAAATTATTTTTAAGAATTGAAAGATCAATTTGATAAAGGCACCAGCTGTTTAGAATATTCGAATGCGTTTTTGGATAACTATGAGAAAACTTAATTTGATAAAGCACAAATTAAGAATTTAAGCTAATTATAGGTGGAAGTGGGACCCGTCCCGTACCCAAGTGGGCCAACTGCCTAAAAAAGTAAAGGCCCATGTAATGAACTTTAAAAATAATAATCGTATAAATCAAAACAAAATAAATTAAAGTGGGCCTCGCCAGCCGCCTAACCTATAATATCCGCTTAGAATTTTATATGGAGGCTTTTCCTAAAGTACCCCTTAATCGTTTGCTGTTATTAGGGTAGAATTGTCTTTCACTTTATAGGATATATAAAGAATTACGTAAAAGCTTTTTTTATAATCTTAGTTTCGCGCCTTTTATGTACTCATATTTGAATCTTATTATTAATTGAATATATTTTGATATAAAATGGAGTAGTAATTAATCGCGGGTATTGTCGGTTTTTGAAATTGGGTAGGATGGAGTAGCAATCCCGTGAGCGCAAAGCGGTACCATTTCATAATCAAAGCTGATGGAAATTCGATTGCTGGCTACAATAAGACGTGTGCCGGCTGCGGTGACGCCCTTCATATGACTGATTCCAGGTAAACATAATTTCTTTATTTCTGATATGGATTTATGGAGTTTGTTCAGATGTTGGGTATAGCATTTGGGGTTTATTTTGAGTATTGCAAACTTTGAAGTTCGAACTATTACTGATCATCATCTTTAGGGGGAAATAATTATGGGATTCTTGATTGTAGCCTATTCTTCTGATATATGGATTGTTCTTCCAGATGCAAGTCATGCAATCATGTAATGACAACGGAAGATGTCGAAGACTGGATGTATCAGCAGCTAGACAACACGACACATCTGTTGCATGGTGTCGTTCATGCAAACGGCTACGGCCATCTTCTTAGAGTAAATGGTAGAGAAGGTGGATCCTGCCTTCTTTCGGGACGACATATAATGAATTTCTGGGATAGGCTTTGCAGAATGCTTGGAGTCAGGTGGGGATTTCTCCATTTTTCATTCCCACCATATGCTAACTATACAGTTGGGGCCTCTGACTTGTGCTTTTATGGATGAACAGAAAGGTCAGCGTGATGGACGTGTCGAAGAAGAATGGTCTGGAGCTCCGATTGCTTCATGCTGTGGTTAACGGCCATCCGTGGTATGGAGATTGGGGCTATCAGTTTGGTGCGGGCAGTTTCTCGTTGAACCTGGACGACTATAATATGGCAATCGAGAATCTCTCCTCTCTGCCACTGTCTTTGTTTCAGGCTCAAGGAAGGAAGCCTCGGACTCGCCTGCAGGATTTGATATCATTTTACCAGTCCATATCTGAAAGGGAGCTTGTGAACATCCGTGACCTGTTTTCTTTCTTGACGGGTTTGATTCACGATCGCCATCAGCAGTCCTCGGTGAGGGCGGATGAATCTTCTCGGAAGAAACTTAGGACTACTAACTCGAGTGCTTTGTGTTCTTGGACTACTGATAATGTAAGACACGTGGAGGAAGCCATGTTCAAAGTGTTGCGTGCTGTTAGTGGATCCACCTGGGTGAGTTGGCGTGCTCTTAGAGGTGCTGTTTGCAGAGTAGGTCCACCAGAGCTTTTGGATTACTGCCTTAAAGAACTCAAGGGGAAACAGGCAGCTCCCGGCATGATAGTTGCTGCTCGGTGCATTTCTGATTCTGGTGCCATGGAGTACAGAGTCGAGCCAGGAAGCGAATCCATTCCAGGCAGTACATGTTTGAACAGCTTCCCTATGCCATGTAATGAAGGTCTTGTGGGGGATCTTAAGTATTTTTACGAGAGTCTTCTCCATCCGGAAGCAATGGCGGGTGTAGGTAAACGAGAAGTTGCAGTTAGGTCCGCCACAAAGATTCTGGATTGCAAGCAATTTGTGAAGGACTACTTGCCAGGGCATTTCCTGCAAGTTTCCAAGGAAAATACAGTGCAAGTACTATGTGAGGTTGATCTGATGGAGAATCATGATAATCCTCCGCCAGAGCTAATGGTGCTATCCGCAGATGCGACGATTGGTGAGCTGAAGGTCGAAGCAATGAGGGGGTTCCAAGATGTGTATTTGATGTTGAGAAGGTTTGAAGCGGAGGAGGTGGTTGGTTACGGTGGTGTTGGTGAATCCACTCAAATCAGACTATTGCTAGGGTCGATGGAGCGTGTGCGCATCCGGGGGAAGTTGCACGGGAAAAATGGTGCGAGTAGGTTTAGAATGGAAAGGGGGATAGAGAGATGGATAGTGGATTGCTTATGTGGTGCAAAGGATGATGACGGGGAGAGAATGCTGGCATGCGACGTATGTGGGATATGGCAGCATACTAGATGTTGTGGGATTCCGGACTCGGATGGTGTTCCGGTCAAGTTTTTTTGCCACAGATGTAGACGGAAATAAATGGGGGCTGGATAATGTTTTTGTTGATGCCGCCGCCGGTACGCTACTAAGTACTAACACTGTAAATTGTAAATATGCCTTCTTTTTTCCCAAACCAAGGTCTTGTCTAGTGTGATGAGATGTGTATGTATATGTTCCTCTTATCAGAAATAGAGTTTGTGTATATTTTGCCTCTTATCAATTTTAATCTTCTGTTGCACCACACTCTCATTGCATCAATAACCTAATACTACTATCATTTCAAAAAGATTATATGTGTTGGTAACTTGTGTTTAACTTCCACTCCAACTCCAACGATCTCATAACATATCTTTAACTTGTTCAAAATTATAAAAATCTGAAGTGTGTATGAATTAACAATACAGAAACGAAGTAGAATACTAGGAAACGTGATGGAGATGACCTAATTAATGGATGTTTGTGGCTCTTATTGTTTCTGGTTATTATTGTTTTTGGGAGTTGGAAACGAGTTCATCCCACTTTGAAAATATATGGAAACCAGCTATGCAGCAGCACCACCCCACTGCTTATTATCCCTTTATTTTGCCCACTTCAGTTTTGACTTTCTCATTTTTCATTGTGCTTTATACATATCTTGTTTGTTTGTTTCCTCTTCTTCTCAAAACTAAAGTACATGTGATTTGTAAATGCTCCCCACTTTGTTCATCTTGTTACAACAAGTCAAATTTGGCAGACTAATCTTTTATTTCCTAATACATTGTTTAATCTGCACTAATTTTGATCTCTAGGTCACATATGAGAATATAGTGCCCCTTAGCATGTCACATTCCATGCAATTAATTAAACAAAGATAATTGGCATAGTGCATATTTGATTATCCAATCCTTTTAATACATGTGGACCACATTGCCATGGGGGGTTTTTCAACTAATCAAGATTTGATAAATAGAATTAGTGCCCTTAATGTAATCTCCAATCAACTTTTCCCATGCATCTCCTCTGGGCTCTATATAAATCCATGCATGTGAGCATTTAAGTCATAAATTAATACTCATCGCTCGTATTCGAAATGGGGGCTCTCAACATAGTTTTTGGGGTTGTAATCTTGATTATAAATGGATGGATGGCAAATGGGTTGAGCATGAATTACTACATCATGACATGCCCAATTGCTGATATTATAGTAAGGAATGCTGTCCAAACAGCTCTGCAGTCTGATCCCACTTTTGCTGCCAGCCTTGTTAGGATGCATTTCCATGACTGCTTTGTAGAGGTCAGTCAAGTTGCTAATATATAGTACTAATTGTTGGTTGGTAAGACCCTTTCTCTCCGACTTGTACTAGTACGTTTGAATCGTAACTCATGTATGGTGCAGGGGTGTGATGGATCAGTACTCATCGATTCGACCAAGAGCAACACTGCAGAGAAGGACTCTCCAGCGAATTTAAGCTTGAGAGGGTATGAAATCATTGATGCTGCTAAGCGAGCATTGGAGAGACAGTGCCCTGGTGTTGTTTCTTGCGCTGATATCGTCGCCATGGCTGCAAGAGATGCTGTTTTCTTTGTATGTGTGCTTTTTATTCATTACTACTATTTATTTTTACTCATGTTCAGTGATATGATATGATATGATATGTAAATCTGCGTGCAGTCAGGTGGTCCATTATATGAAATTCCTAAAGGGAGAAGAGACGGAACGAGATCTAAGATAGAAGACACCTTTTTTAATTTACCCGGACCGTCCTTAAACGCTTCCGGGCTCATCTCCGCGTTTGGCAAGCGCGGCTTCACTACCCAGGATATGGTCGCTTTATCAGGTACTAACCGCTGCTTTTATTCATAATAACAACCGTCACTTTTCGCTGAGCGTATGTCTTACAAACATCAACTACTTTTATAGGGGCGCACACGCTGGGTGTGGCCAGATGTTCATCTTTCAAGCCCCGACTGGATGCAGCAGACCCCACTATTGATACTTCGTTCGCTAAAACCCTGTCCAAGACATGCAGCAGCGGAGATGACACGGAGCAGCCCTTTGATTCGACCAGAAACACCTTCGACACTAACTACTTTAGCGCCCTGCAGAGACGCGCAGGGGTCCTCTTCTCCGACCAGACACTGTTTGAATCCCCTGCAACTCGAGGGCTCGTCAATATGTATGCCTTCAACAGAGCCATGTTTAACATGGATTTCCAGCGGGCCATGATTAAAATGGGACAGATAGATGTCAAGGAAGGCACCAATGGAGAGATCAGAAGTAATTGTCACGTCATCAATTGAATTCATCTGTATAATCAATCACACAAGAACATCTTTGTTTTCTCAATCCTTGTATTAGAATACTATCTAAATGCGACTACGTCGAATGTTCAAAGTAATGTAATAAATATTATCCATAGTTAATATTCAGAGATTTCTAAGTTTCTTTTACCATATCATTCATTTAAATGAAAATTTTAAGCAAAATAATGCTATTATATGTTGCCAAGTCAGTTCAACTTAAGATTGTATTATAGGAAGTCATATAATCTTCTTTATCATTCAAAATCATTTTATATTACAACATATAACATCCACTAGTAACAAATTACACAAAAGAATCTACTAGTATCCATATGATGTTCTCCTCATCATCCTCATGAATTCCTCAGCACTCACTTCACCATCACCTGCACATTTCATGGGAGATTACCACAACATTATACATAAACTGAAGTAGAATTACAAATCCAGAATGCTAGAAGCAAATTTTATTAGCTCAGTTATTTGCATGTCATGTCTAGCTAGAGGAAATTATGTAGAGCAAGCTTACGATCTCGATCTGCTTCGTCGATCATGTCCTGAATTTCTTTCTCAGTGAAATTTTCACCCAACTCCTTGGCTATGCGTTGAATATCTGCAGTAGAGATCTTGCCCTGCACTCAAGTCTCAACTGATGAGCACCTATGTATGGGAATAAAGATGAAGTAGAATTTAAGATACTAGAGGGACTCACATTTTTATCTTGGTCAATAATTTGAAAAGCTTTCATGAGCTCTTCTTTGGTGTCCCTTTCTCCAAACTTGGCAGTCATCATGTGACAAAATTCATCAAAGTCAATTGCACCACTTCCATCTTTGTCGACTTCAGCTATCATTCGAGTAATTTCCTGTAGTAAAAAGCTAGAAACATTCAGACAATAGGACCATTTTCATTATTTACACAACATGATAGTAATTGTTATACTATAATCACAGCTAGAAGAACTAGCTGTGGTTAATCAGCTGAGCAAAACATATTGAGGCTAAATCCTTAATCATTTGTTAATGCAAAGTATGAAAGGCATCGATTATGAACTTTCAATGATTATAACTTAACAGCCAACATGACCTAGGCATAGAATAAATAAATGATTCAATCATAAGAAATTCTTAATACATTAGATAAAAACATAGAGATCAAACTCATAAATGTTTTACAAAGCCACTGAGCCTCTCAGAATTCACAATCACCCTACATGCGATGTTTCATAGAAAGACGACAGAAGCATAATCCTTGAAGTACGCATGTGCCACTTTGGAAAAAATATAAAATCACCAACATTTTCTTGCTGACAGAGATGCAGCATTTGTGGACTATATAATGGAAGCAAAACTACATATTATGCTATCCTCCTAAAGTATAATCACACAACTCATTACACTTCTGAGTTCAGAGAAAAACCACCAGAACAGATTTTAAAAATAAGTCATTACCTCTTCAGACATTTCAAAACCAAGAGCCCTGTAAAGCAACAAGATCAGTGATTTAGTGCAAGTAATAACTCTTCAACTTGCAAGTACATCTTAAACCCCAATGTCCACACACACCAAAAGAAGGAAGAATATACCTCATTGCAACATTCAGCTCTTTAGCATCAATTGTTCCTGCATGCAATTAGTTGAAGAAATACAACCATTAAGAATAGACAACTGTATTGACATTTAATTAATTTGATATAGATTTATCAGTACCAGATCCATCCGTATCAAAAAGTTCAAAAGCTTCTTTAATCTCCTGTTTTTTCTGTTGAGTTAATCCATGAGGGCGCCCTCTTGGTTTGTCTTTCCTGGACATTCCCCGGTAAAGAGAAGACTGCAATAGGTGAATGTAAAAAGGAATCATGTAATGGTTTGAAGAAGAACATAACCAGAAAGAAAGAATGGAAGGCAAGATAAAGAAAGAATGGAAGGCGAGATTGAAGAGATTTCTGGAGTGATAGGGAACAGACATGCTCAAAATCTGCACTTTAAATGCCATTGTATCCAGTTAAACTTGTAAAATAAAAATTGATCTAAGAAGTCAATAGAAGCCATGTTCTCCTACTTCATCCAATCTCCAACCACATACCAAAGTGGCTTCATCTGGCTGTACTCAAATGCATGAACCTAATTACCTAATTTAACTCTTTCCGTCAAATTAAAATTTATCACCTTCTAATGATAAATCTTAAAGCTATAGCAGATTATACCACAAAAAAAAAGAATGTTTGCTAAAATATTTTCCTTTTCTTGTTGTAATTTAGTTCAATTATGTGATATTCAAATTTTTCCACAGAAATTAGTAGGCTATTCAAATATTCTCAGAATGCGTACCCGCCATATCAACATAAACATCTACCATACCAATAGGAGCTCCATCAAAGATGTCAAAAGAAGTTAAATAAAGTGAATCCTTAATTTGAGGTAAAGTGAATATTTGGGATAGGCGATCAAAATATTATCAATCACGACTTTTTTGATAATAAACAATATGATAGCTAACTGACCTATGACAAATATGCACTATAAGTTCATATGGAATTGCATCAGTTAAACCAAATAATTCCACTGTCCGACCTCCCTTCAGGTAGTAACAATCACACATTGATTAGAAAACCTGCAATTACAGTAACTATTGACCCAAAATGTTGGAATCTGAAGAAGACTATACTTCCAATCAGCAAAATAGCGATTCATATGAATGAATAAAGAGTAATCCAGAAGTTGACTAGGTTGACCTAGACGGAGCTATCACGGAAACCCCTAAAAATACAAGTTACTAAACCCAATTTTGGGTTCTCGTTCTTTGATTGTCGCTCACAAGAAATTGAAAGGTCGATCTTGGTTCGTTAAATACGCCTAATTTGGTTCTAAAAAAAACATTTTTTTTACCAGAATCTCGGTACTGAAGAGTCGGAACAAGGAAAATGAGTGAAAACAACATAATACGAGATCGCGCTCACCAAATACCACGAACAGAGGAAGGGAAATATAGATGAAAATTGCTAAGTAAGGAAAAATGATCGATTGAAAAAGGATTGAATTGGAAACGTTACCATATCAATTTGTGGAAGACGATCTCGAGCCTCTGCTCCTGAATTAAGTTTTTATCTCGTGAATTGAAATGAGAGAGGGAGAGAAATCTGATTTTTTAGATTGGAGTAAAAAAAGAATGGTTAGTATATAAAGGAAAGTTGAGGGGTTAGAATGATAATTTTATAATTCAAGAGGACTAAACTACAAATTCTTAAGTTTGAAGTTGAAGCTAACTATTGAGCTTGGCCCAGTTGGTTTGGAAATCGATTTCACAAAATCCAACGCCTTGACTGATGAATTTCAGATCTACCAGAAAACATCAATCCGCTCCATTAGATTCCTGACTGCATAGATTAATTCGAGGAAAATGGAGAAGATGAATCAAGCATTTGAGAGGATGAAAATGCTGGTGGGGATGGAGGTTGATGACGAGGAGGAGCAGCGGCAGCAGCAAGAGTCTTCGTACATGGATGATTTCAATCGCAACTGCACTTTGTCAACTAAACAGGTAAAACTTTGTTTAGTCATTTAGTATTTTTCTGGAATTTTCAATTGCAAATTACAGCGGGGTTTTGCAATTTGCAAGCTTATTTTTACTTACTTTTGACAGAGACTGTATGGTTTTGCAATTTGCTTATCAGCTGGTATAACTTGCACACTCTTGGTAAGTTTCCAAATCATTTTGATTACCTAAATTGAAGAGGATGAAATCATGCCTTTGTGTCGAGTCATGTCTGCAACGGGTGAAGCACTGAAATCAACAAATTTGTATTTTGGTCTTCTGCCTCGCAGTCGATGCTTGTTTTCTTCCATCCTGTCAAATTTGGGATAACATTCTCATTAGGAAATCTGCTTGCTCTTGGAAGGTCCGTATTTCAATGACACTACGAGCTAAATCTGCTTTGCTTTTTGTCATTCTAACATGTATGTTCTCAATATGTCATCCGAATACACATTTTGGCATTGGCAATCACATGCTTTTTGTTAAGATCTCATCTCTTAAACAGTTGCTGTAGTGTATTGTTAGACATTTTCTTTCTGTATAACTTGATTGTTACTACTTACAAGACAGTTCCTTCCCCCACATTCTAGGTATATTACGAAGATGGTGCAGAGATATAAGATTATCTCTAGGTTTTCATGTTATAGATGATCAAGGAAATGCACTTGGTTCTTAAATCCTGCCGGCTGCCGTGCTGCTTACAACTGTTCTTGTCCATTAAGGACTATGATTTTTTGCTAATTGTGGAGCTCTTAGTTTCTGTTGACTGATCACACGAGACTGATATTTTTCTGTATTTTCGTTCTCATTCCTTGCTTACTTAATTGCTTTTGATCATATAGCATCCATTCACCACATAGTTTCTATGCCATTGCTCTTTCTATGATCATTTTCAAATCCAGTAGAAGTATATTTTAAATGCTAACTTTGATGTTTTTCGGTGGCAGCACAGCATTCCTTATTGGCCCTAAAAGACAATTCACCATGATGCTTGACCCAGTCCGTATATATGCTACAGCAATGTATATTGCTAGCATCATAATTGCTCTTTTTTGTGCTGTATATGTGAGTTTCTTGTATAATTAGTTTAATTTTTTGGAATGTAACTTTTTTTAACCTTTTCTTCTCCTCATTCCTAAGAGTCTCTCAAATGTCACAGGTCCGCAACAAGCTATTGACACTTCTGGCAATTGTGCTGGAGTTTGGTGCTCTTATTTGGTATGTATTGATGAATCTGCATAACTTGTGGTTATGCACTGTATTATCTGTTGTAGTCACCCCCAGCAATAGGGAGGTCGAAACTTAGACCTATTACTTGTTAGTATCATGAAACACTAATATCTCTCTAGAAGCTATAGTTGCTATGGAACGTAATGTTATCTCCTTAGTGTTGGTAAGGTAGAACTATGACTTGTTCAGCCTGACTGCTGATGGCCATGGGCTGTGGGTTGAAGCTCCTTCACATTCTTAAACCCACCTTTATTATCTTCGAAAGGATTTGGTACCAACCAACCATTGCTCTAGCATCCATCAGATTCCTCCCTCACTTTTCTTGTGATATGGAGTGATAGGCAAAGAATGGAAAAGCGCAGGAAACTTATTGATAAAATGCACCAACAAGAACTTGACTTTGATAAACTGAAAAGAAAGGAACATGAAACATCAATAATGATCTTCTCCAAAGATATCCCTATCTAACATCAAGGTGTATTTATAGGAGTCTACAATCTTAAAACAAATCAACAGCATATCAAATGCTAACTACTCAAACTAATCTTGGAAACAAATCAAATCAACATTAATTTATTCAATTAGATGGTAAGGCTATATCTTCCTTCTTTATTTGATGAGATACCATTTGATCTCTATCATCTTGTGCGAACATGCCATGTGATTGTCAAGATATATCTCTTGTCTGGAATTGTCTACCCATGCCTATCATTTTATTTAGGGACTTGGATCCTCCATTATTTTGATATATGGAGGACATACAATTGGTATTTTGGTTGGTGTGATATCTTAGTGGACGTTTCTGTTATGTACAGGTATAGTGCAAGCTACATCCCCTTTGCGAGGGCCATGGTTTCAAAACTTATGTTAGCATGCTTCGACACAGAGTTCTAGGGCACAACAACAGGCTCACAACTTGCAGCTGCAAAATGATAGAGCGAGTGGTTCACTGGAGAAAGCGAATTTGTCGAGGTTATTTTGATTACTCTCTGCCAAAGTAGAATGTAATGGGTGATTAGCATTTCTAATAATCGAATCCAACTGTTTTGGTTACTCGAATAATCTTGGTTGAGTTCCATTTCTTTATGGATGTGATTTTGGATCTATAATGATATCATACCTTGGGCTTCAAATCACAAAAAGCATGTTGGGCTTTTAATCTAAGATAAGGAGTACTCCCTCCGTCCTCGAAGAGGAGTCCCATTTCTTTTCGGCACAGGTATTAAGAAATGGTAAGAAAAAAGTGGGTGGAAAAATGTTAAGTGGTATATGAGTCTCTCACTTGTATATACTCTAGGTGTGTCGAAACGGGTAGCGGGTAATGGATAATTCCCAACCTGACCCGATATCCGACGGAATCGGGATACAGGATGGGATCGGATGTTCTTATGTTTTATTTTGGGGGTATCGGGTATACCTGTTAGTCCCGATCTACTCGATATTTATATAAGTATATTAAAAAATTTAATTTTTTATTTTGAGTGACCAAAGTTTCTTCCATTATACCCGTTAGCATAAAGATTTGCAAATCTTTTTAATGGAGGATTTGGCATAAAGATCATATAAGAAGCATCAATACCAGTTAGCCACCAAAAATTAAGTTCAAACATATGTTTGCAAATCTGAGTTATTGATTTACCATGAATAGACTTTCTTAGTCATTTCTTCCTTCTCTTTCCTGCAATACGTGAAAACTGTATTCCAAATGTTTGGATAGTATATAGAGACCTCATAGAGACATAAGAACTTAAATCATTTTCCAACTAAAAAACAATACTCATTCAATTATTAAAGTGTTAGCATATAAAATATGTAGTACATACATAACAAAATAGTAATAAGCTTATTATTATAAAAAATAAAGGGTAAATGGCTAAAAAAATCATTAAGTTTTGTCAACTTCTGGTTTATCCCGTAATTTTAAAAAATGACCAATTATAATATAACTTTGACAATTTTCAGAAGTGTCTCATAGTCAATGATTTGAGGGAAATTATGTACGCTTTTGGAAAATGAAAAGTATCATATGAACAATACATTTGACTATTTAAACGATGTCATTAATGCATTTAGTAAATTATGTTTTTAATTTTTACATATATACGCATTACGTTGATAAATTCAAAAACGTAACATTATGAAATTTTTTTATATGTGACATTTGATAAAATTGTCAAAGTTATGATATAATTGGCCATATTTGAAAGTTGCAGGATAGACAATTTGACCAAACTTCATTGCTTTTTTTGGCCATTTACCCATAGATAAATGAAAAAGTTAGATTTAAATAAAAAAGTTGTGTCAGGTCGAGTACCCGCAGCGTCGGGTGCAGAATACCCGACTCGGGTATCGGGTTAAACCTGACCAGCGTGGGACAAGTATCGGGACTGCCATTTTGTCCGGAACGGGTAGCGAGTACCCGACTCGTCGGGTGCGGTACTTGCAGGTACCCGTTTTGATACTCCTAATAGACTCCCCTTGTCCCATAAAAATAGGGAAACTTCCTTTTTTCATCTTCCCATAAAAATATGCCCTCCGTCCCAAGAAATAGGTCATATTTCTTTTTTCGTCCGTCCCATAGAAAATAGTTCATATCCATTTATGACAACATTTTTCTTCTTCTCTTTAACTTTTCATAGAAATAGTTCACCATCCACTTACACAATTTCAACTATTTTTTCTCTTTCTCTCTTACTTTACCAATTACGCATTAAAACCCATGTCAACCTTAAATGGCCTATTTCTATGGACGGGGGAAGTATAACATTTCTATTTATAGAAAGTTCTCCTAAACTCATTACCCATGTACATTAATTTTATTTACAACTTACTTCATTTGTCCACTATTTAAAGAACCATTTTGCCATTTTGGATTGTCCACGATTTATAGAACCATTTCCTTCATTCCACTTTCAGTTTGCAAACCTCACATTCTACCAACTTTTTATACACACAGTCTAATATAAAACTAATACTTTAAATGAGTCTTGCATTCCACTCACTTTCTCCTTTTACTTTTCTTCACAGAGCCAAACAATTTATTAAAACTCATGCCGAGTCAAATAGGATCTTTAAATGGTGGACATAGGGAGTATATCACTAGGGCCCACTATTAAACACTAATAATAATGTGGGCCCCACTATCCACTAAAACATCTTTTAATTACTCTGCTTTTTATCTCTCTTACTTTACCAATTATGCATTAATTCTAGTGTCATCCCGTCTTTATTTTTTTGGGACGGATGGAATATTAGTTTTAAATGAAATATGAGTTTAATGAGTTAGTAGAATGTAGAACCTATTACCATTTACAGTAATAATAATCCGGGCGGACGAACCGAAATGGAAAAACACGACTCATGTTTGCGGACGGATGGAGTATTTAAGATAAATAAGTGTGGGACAATTGAATCCAGAGGTTAGGCTATTTGAGTATTGTTTGAATCCAATGGATGTAATGAAAATTGTAGCTTAGCTATGTGATTTCCTCCCTTGCTTTTTCCTTTATTTGGAAAACCAAATTTAATTTCTAACTCCTTGTTTCTGGCACTAGGAGAAGAATCCATACAATCTGCATTTATGCACTTAAAACACTCAGAAAACCCAAATATTATTTTTTATTACTGTAGAAAATCCAACTATTATTTTATTGCATAGAAATAACTGGAAACAAAATGCTACATCATTATCAAGAGATGCAGGGTACTCAATAGTTGGATCTGATGAGATTAAGCAGTTGCAGTAGCAGCATCAGCAGCAGCAGGAAGCTTATCGGCCTTGTGGTTGTGCATCCAGACCTTCAGAACTTTCCTGCTGACTCCAATCTCCTCACAGAAGCTTCGCACCTCGGCATCACCTGCATTGTATATCTTCCATCCATTTTTGTGAGCAAACAGGCGCATCTTCTCTTTCTGGTCCTTGGTGAACTTGGTTCTGAACCTCTTTTTCGCCCCTTCTCGGACTGGTGGAGGGACCTCCACCTTCCTGTGGAAGTTCTGGTGGCAGACGCAAGCAGCGCAATTGAAGGCCTCCAGGGTGCCTTCCTCTCCTCCAGCCATAAACTCGCCACAGCCATCGGTGGCGCTTCTACCAATGGCGATCGCATGGTTCTTGAGGCACTCCATGAACATATATGTTGGTATGGTGATCATGTTCTTCTCCTCACCTGGCATATCTCTACTACTATTCTATGACTAAGCAGAGAAAAGAGCACTTACTTCTTAACCATACTTACTGATGTTGGTGTTATATAGCAAATGAGAGATGAATTGTATAGCAAATCCCATTTAATTAGCGGTTGAAAGGCAGTGGCAGGATTAGCATAAAGGTGCCCTTCATTAACTTAGTAGGAGTGGAATTATTTGCCAATGTGTAAGCACTATTTTAGTCTATTGTTTTCGTTAACCATATAAATATGCCCCGCTTTAATTACGACGCTCTTTCATTCATAAACGGAAAATTTTTCGTTCAAATCATAATTTTTAGTTGACTAAGTCAATCTCATAGCTTTCAAAATAAGCGAATTAAATTACACTAACTTTGTACATTTCTCGATTATCTAATACAATTTTGTTAAAATCTATCATTTAAATCATAATTTTTTGTTACTTCTAAGTAAATTTGGCATTGTTCTACATTATAGTAGTCAATTTCTAGAATATTAATATCATGTAAGTGGTAAAGATATAATAATGAAGAGTACAAAAGTTATGCTTTATTTTTAATCTGCTATTTTTAAAAGTTATGAGATTGACCAAAAATTAACCAAGTTATGATTTAAAAGATAATTTTCCGTTTATAAATTTATCAAAGAATTTATTGTAGCTTGCGAAAAAAAAAATTTGTGATATTGAAATATTAACAGTTGACTATTCGTTTTGCATACCCAAACTACAGCGAAATCCTATTCAGAGATGCCCAAATTTAAATTAGCCGAGGAAAAAATCAACTTGCATTAAATATCGTCTAAAGATTCTAAATGTACATTTTTGCCCTCAAACCGTTAGAGGGTGATTTAGTTTGAAAAAATTAGAAAAAGTCAATAGGACATGCATTAAGTATAGTATACAGACCGAAAATGACATTTTGAAAATATAGGTACTGCAAATATGCATCGATGAAAGTATATGTCCTAAATTTGTAGTCACTCTATAGAATCATATTGTAGTTTAGGAGGGTGCAAAAGAGAGAACGGGCAAAATTTTTAGGACCTATATTATCTGCGATGCACTTTTGTGGTCCTTATACTATCCATTTTTGCTCGTTTCAGGTGCTTTTATACTATATTACGGGCATTTTTGTACATTTACTCTCCAATCACTAAAATGAAATTTTAGTGATTTGTTTTGCGAGGACCTGAAATGAAATTTGTACGTTTTGGGGTATTTGATTTGTGATTTATTCGAATTACTTACGAATTATTATTTGGAATGGTTATAGTGCAATTCATTAATCTATAGTTGAGCCAATCCAATTCATGAATCCATAGTTTGGCTGGATTTATGAATTGTGAATTAAAATTTATTGTTATAGGATGTAATTCTCGCAAACATATGAATTTCAAAATAGCTATATATTCAATCCTCTAAAGCCGTATACATGCCTATTAAATTAGAACTTAATAAAGAATTGAAATTGTATACATATAACCAATTTTACTATAGACACGGTGAAGTTTTATGTGCTACGGTAATTAATATTTTCACATTCTCACGAACATATATAATTTTCAAAATAGCTATAGCTATACTAAGTGTACATACATAAAACATATTTAATCCTCTAAAGTTATGTACATGCATATATAAATAGATGACTAAGTATAGATTATGACGGTAAATTAGTCAAAGCATATAAATTTATACACCAATTAATGTATATCAACTTCGGAAACCTTATACGAAAGAGAAACTTATCATAAATTAAAGCATATAAATTTATGCACTAATTAAAATAGGAAAACAGAATTAATGTTGATTAGTCATAGAGTATTCACTAGTCACTACTAGTATTGAATACTACATCCGTCCCCCAAATTTTGATACACTTTAACCCGGCAAGGGGTTTTAAGAAATGTAATGGAAAGTGAGTTGAAAAAGTTGGTAGGATGTGGGTCCTACTTTTAAAGTATTAATTTTATAATAAAATGTGAGTAGGAATGAGTTAGTGAAATATGAGGTCCACTACCAAAAATGGTAAAAGTGAAGTGTGTCAAATTTCCAGGACGGACCGAAATGATAAACTCTGTCAAAATTTAGGGGACGGAGGTAGTATATATTACTCCAAATAGTATAAAAAATTCCATTTCGGTCCTGGTAAAAAATTTCATTTCAAAATATAAAAGGGTAAAAATGTACATACAAATTTTTGCCTAATGGATCTAGGACTTTTTGTCCAAAACGGTGTTTGAAAAAGTGCAAAAGCACATGAAACGAGCAAAATGGATAGTATAGGAACCGCAAATATGCATCGAGGATAATATAGGGCCTAAACATATAACACTTTCGCAGCTGGGCCATCCTGGGCTTGAACCAGAGACCTCGCCCATGAAGTAAATCATCGCACCTCGGTCCAACCAATTGGGAGAGAATGTAAGGTGCCCCTGTTTTTTCAGGGTAAGAAGGGGTAGAGAAAATGCCTCGAGCCGATGTTTGAGCACCAGGCGCTACGGCGCTGAAGTAACCCACGCAATTCTCCCTCTCTCTAAACAAGTCCCTACTTTTTGTCTATGGCTTTTTGAATTTTCTCAAAAATCAAGTCTTTGTTACTACATCAAACAAACTGAGTTATTCATTCCTATTTTTGTAATTCAAAGTCACAACACAAAACTGAGTTGGATTTGCTCATAGAAACTGCCTTCTTTACTTGGAAGTTCTGGAAAAGCAGTCACACTTGTTATGTACATGGTATTGCAGTAATAACATTTGTATTAGGTATATTGCTTTCTCTATCGAATTTGGCTCCATGTGTTAATGCTAATCCTCTCTTTCACAAGTATTAGATATCCAGGGATACCTCATTCATTGTTCTGTCGTGCCCGTGGAGGTTCTGCATAAACCTGACCTTGATCTCTCAAGTCTCGAAATATGGACAGGAAGGAGTTGAGGCTCTCTGATGAAGCTCCCCCAAGGATCCACAACAGCAGCGAACTAAACGAGCTCATGGCCCCAGGATTCCCTCCGCCCTCTGGCTGACGAATGACGGGTTGCTCGCCAGCATTTGGAGGATTGCCTAACGTATTAGTGGGCTGTTCCTCAGGACCAGCTGCAGCATTTCTAGGCGTTCCTCCACCTCGAGCTACTGGCACAGATGCCATATCTGTGTTCACAGCTCCGGGGTTCCTTGTATTTAATCTTGTGATGCGTAATGTTGATGCCAGAATAGTAGAGGATGTGATATGAAAATCTGGATGATGCTGAAAATGTGACCGACGATTTTGCATAAACCTCTGCAAAGCAGGAACCTGCCAGGATAGTTTATTAGAAATCAATCCCTAAACTAATGTGAGGACATGAATAAAAATTCAACCATATTAATTTACCGGTATCTAGCAACAAATTTTTCCATACTAGTATTTTCACATTGTTTTTCCCTCAAACTCAAAACTCAAATTCTACCTTCCAAGATGCTGCATTATAACTAAAAGAGCATATACTGATTGAAGCATGTTATACCTCAAATCTATTCCAGAAATAGAGGACAAGGTGTTGCATAAAAGCAGCAGAAGTTGAGAGAGCTAAATAAGAAAACCCTGCATGCACAACAATGGCATGTCAGTGAATAATCATGACTTGGACAATGTCATCATCTGATGCTAAGATACTAGAATATTACCATATGTATAGGAGAAAAAGTATATGTGGAACACTAAAAAGTAGAGCAAAAAGAAGCGAGGAAAGAACTTCATTGATATTGGTGTACGGACACTGCAAGATATAGAAGAAAAAACTGTATAAGTAAAAAGAATGGTCAAAAGTTGGTTGCATATAGAAGATTAAAATTATAGTCTGAGTACTTTATCTATATTTATACCAAACATCTTATAAAAATTATCAGGCAGCAGCTGTTAAATGTGTTGTCAGGTGTGGATCAGACACGGTAGTCCACTACAACCCTAGACATATAGATAACATAAAGCGGCATCGGGTGGCTTTCATTAGTTAGAAGTCAAATATTATCCACATGTTTAACTTGTTTCTCTTGCTTTTTTCATATTTCTTTTGTTGTTAGGTATAAGCTAGGGAAAGGGAACCACCTGATAAGCGTGAAGAGTTCACAGATCCAGACAAGAATCAAGACCATGAAAGCCAGAAGCTGATCATCATAAAACTCAAATAGAAAAAATAGTATTCCAATCATTATCTGGATACAGAATAAGGAGACATGTCAGTTCACTTAAAATGGGATACAAGGAGTAAAAGATCACCAAAAGAAGTTGCATGCTCACCGGTACAAAAACAAGCGATTCTATTACATGTACAAAAATCAGTTGAAAGGTTGGAAGCCTGTGTCGAGCATGATGCTGGAGCTGCACTGAAATGAGGATACAAAACGAAACATTTCAATACATCACCCAACACTCTAATCAAGGTCAATATATGTTTCAAAACAAGTCATGTAACTCTATTTCTTCGACCATGTAACTTTTGTAATGACAGCATAATGTAAGACCCAAGTTGACCGGTCTAATACTAGTTACATATTTCAGATTCATAATGATGGAAACTTAATTAATGATGCACTACTTTTACAGTCTTACATTGTATAAAGAAAAACGAGAATAATCATTTCAATAAAAGCTCATTTGTCAAAACAAACCTGTAAACTTCAGCATACGCGTCTGCGTCTCTCTCAATGTAAATGAAACGGACATTGTGGTTGTGAAGAAAACAAATAGTGACATCATTAATACACCGCACTTGGTCACAAGATAGTCTGCAAAAGACAGCAGCAGAAGAGCATGTGATGTTTTATCATCATGTGACATTTACTTTTTAGAAGACAGCGCTTAGATATGCCTGAATTTAGTGAGGAAGTGGTAAAACACTAAACCTCCAAATTTTGCAGAACTTTCAGGCTGCTCGTGAGCATAGGTAAGGTTATAAAACTCCTTTGTTTGGTAATTAAAAAGGTAACCTGCCAAATTGCAAAACATCTATTATAATGGAAGGAAACACAAATATAACAGCACTCGAGGTTAGGTATGCCTTGCTTGATTAAGATAGCAAAATCATAGTATGAAATAAGTGTTTTAACGGTTGCAAGTAATAAAGTTACACTATGAACCGGCTGATTTGATAAAATCCATTAATTAACTCAGAGACAGTTACATGGCAGAAGAGAGGTGCAAGATTCAAATTGGGGTGGCAGTCTGTTATACAATAACCAGTGAATGGTTTTATTAAAGGGCAAAAAACAAAGGAGAAATTTTCAAGCTTTGAAAAATATAACTAAGAGCACGTGACTGTAATAGTTCTTCCTGCAACATAGTTTAAATATAACTTCAAAGTTGTGGTGGAAATTTATGCTAAAACTGATGCCATACAGATACTTGATACCTTGGCCAGGTGAATTCAATAAACTATTCATCAAAATAGTGTCATATCCTACAACCCTGTTTATCAACAACTGCTGCCACCTGAATAAAAACCATATCAATTTAACGTTAATATCTAGAAACATAATATCTAAGTTGCCTTAATGTGGTAATGGCACAATTATCCAATATTTGATTTCATTTCAAGTAAATAAAATTTACTGGAAGCAGAATACATATATCAAGTTAACTTGCTATCTTATATCTAACTCATAGAAACATGCAACTCACCATGGTTAGCCAGTAAAAGTATCAATTAATACCTGAATGAGAGGGACTGTTGGTAGTAACAGCATAAACCGGTGGCACTTTTTTTACAGTTCCATAATATTGTAACAACAAAACCTATTCTACGTACAGAGTAGACAAAAGACTTTGAAACCTTAGCTCAAACTATGCAAAAGGAAAATATCAATCAAATGAGCAGTCTTTTCATCTAGAAAGTAAGAAAGAGCAACATTATATTACCGGTTGCCAAAGCAATTATGTCGAGCTGAAATACTGATATTAATTGTACGAATTCCATGCCTTGATCTAGCCTCTTCAGGCAACAAAAAATAACCCTACAAAATAATGCATCTCGTAAAAAATAGCTGAAGAGAAGGGTAAATGACACTCTGCCTCCTGAAGGGTAAATCTTACTCCCTCCGTCCCAAGATAAGCGAAGACTTCTTTTGGGCACGGGATTTAAAAGGAATTGATATTTAAAGAGTTAAAGTAGAGAGAGTAAAATATAAGAGAGAAAAGTAGAGAAGTAAAGAGAGAATAAACTAGGAGGAGAATAAAGTAAGAGAGATGATTTTTTTGCTAAAAAGGGAAATGATTCACTTATAGTGGGACATCCCAAAAAGGAATATGACTCGCTTATCTTGGGACGGAGGGAGTAAAAAGTTTCAGATGCAAAATGTAATTTAGCAATATCCTTCATGAAAACAGAAAATGGCTCAATGGAGAAAAGTAAACAAGAAATGAAATGAACCTATAAAGTTAAACCTTTTCCATTGTATACAAATAAGCCGGTTCAAATGCCTTGCTTCTCTTCTCTAGCCACTGCACTGCGATATTAACATAAAGAACAATAAGATTGCATGAGATGGAATGATATACTCCCTCTGTCCACAAAATTTTCCTTTTCGCCCATCCAAAATTAATTGCCGCTTTTCATTTATAGAAGTAGGGTCACACAACTCACAGTGCCCACCACACATTTAAAGTGTGACCCTTACTCCACTCACACACTACTAACTATTTTATTAAAACTTGTGCCATCCATAACATAGTAACCTTTTTGTTGACAGAGGGAGTATTATACTCTTGGAATGTCCACAAGGAAACACTCTCTGAAGTAAAACACATTCAAGAACTCATGTAACAACCTTAACCAAACTTTAGGAAAACTTTGAAACAAAAGCATGTCAGGATTAAGGATAATCTAACAGAACAATTTAGGTTTCAAAGAGAAGTTAAAACACCCCGGCATAGATTTTCTAGGCTTACAGAATAGGTTATGAAGGATAACTAAATCCATGGGATTGCAGAACAAAAGATCTAAAATCTCATCATTCGAAATTGAATGGACCAGAACCGTGCACCAAATGTCGCCAAAAATCTAGTAAAGATATGGGCAGAGAAAGCATCTACCTGCATAGGAGTTGAACCTGTCCAAATGTAAGATCTTTAGCCACTTTGGAATATCGAAATTCAGATTAATACCAGCAACATCCTGCATGAGTATGGGGCTCCAGTTATTTAGAACTGCATCGCAAAGTATGTCTGACGCGAAAAATAATATCTCAAAAAAAGAAGTGAACATGGATTCCTGACATATCAGATTCCACTGGTAACCAATCCATAGAAAGGGAAAGAAATAAAGCTATCATCAAAATCTAACCCATAAACCTCCAAGAATTCGCCTTGCTAATCTCAGAAAGAAAGACAAACGGCCATGCCACTTTCTACCAATATGGAATATAGCCGCCCTAAGAGATTCTTTTGGCGAAACAAAAAACCTATTGCGGGGCACATCTTCACTGGCTTTTATCACCATGTCATCAGATGCTGGCTTAAACCTTTCACTGCTGATAGAAATTTCTCTTTGGGATTCTAAAACATCACTATCAGTCTTCCAAAATTCTAATTGAGATTTCACCATCTTTGCATCAGAGTTTATCCAGCTCAACCATGAATTTGCAGCCAAATGAGGTGAACCTCCGCCATCCACATTGGTAGGTTCTTCACTTTCAGCACTCGTTTCTTTATTATGGACGTCTATGTCCTGATTATTAGGCTCGTTATGCGACCACAAGCCAGCGCTGGTGATCTGCAGGAGAGCAGGTAAAACTGAGAAGCCATCATAATCCGTTGAACAAGAAAGTTTTGCAAGTTGTACTAAGTTAGCAGCAGCCAGACTTTAGGAGAAGAGTATAAATGTCGATAAAATGAAGGATAATTTCCTACCTTAATCTGAATAAGCTGGGCATCAGACATTTGGGCACTAGAGAACTCACTGGAACAGCCAGGCTGCAGCATCCAATGATAATAAAGAGTAAAATTTACATCATAGTATTAAAAAAGGGTAGTGATGCAATATGGAATTGAAACGATTAAGCCCAAATTCCCACTGGAAACAGTGAATAATTTGATAAACTAACAACACCGAGTCACAATTTTTCTCGAATTGAAAAAAAGGAAGAACAGACGATGAAGGGGGAAACCTGCTGAACATAATTGGCGTGCATAACAACGAGGATACAGAAGAGGGTGATGGCCACTAAGAGGAAAAAGTACTCCAACTTAGCTCTGATTTTGGGGGTGAGCATCTCAGAAAAGCGCTCCTGCACCCGTATAAAGGTCTGCTCCGGATCCATTTTCAATTGCCGGAGGGGGGAGACGAAAACGAAGACGAATTATCCGGCGAATTTCTAATCTGTAGCTGCCATTTTTGGGGATTTTGATTATGGTCAGAGTTGGACTATTGGTTTTTGTCCTTCAACTCAAAACTGGAAGCTTATTCTGTTTTTCCGACTTATCCCACAATTCATATTAGCTGCCTACAATTTTCGATTTTACTACCATTTATTTAATCACTTGGTATTAGTATGAATACAAAATATTTTATGGAGTAAAGGTTACGTGTGGTCTGGTACATATGACTGCTCGTCCCGGAGGGGCTAGACGGAGAGAGAAAGTTGGCGCGCTGTGGTTGGGCGGCGATGCTCACTCGCCAGATTACGAGTGAGTGTCGATTTTTTTCCATTTTAATTTATTTCTTTAAAAGAATCAAAAAATTAAAAAATAATAAAATAATAAAATTTTCCATTTCTTCAAATACTATTGTTTTATTACCACTTTTTCCATTTTTTTTTATCATCCAATTTATCTACAATTCAAGGTTAAATATCTCATTCACCACATAGTAATATTTCTTTTTACCAAGTAACTCTCTCTTATTTATTTCTCTAAATTTTTTTTATTATCATTCTTAATTCAAGTATGGCCGACTCAAGTGGGGAAATCCATTGAATCCTGCCGGAATCGTTGGAAGAAGAAAAGGAGAGTACTGTCACTAGGGCTGGCAATTTTTTGGCACGATACGCTAACACGACACAAACCCGCACGAAATTAATGGATTTGGATCAAGGCTTATTGGGTTCGTGTCCTTATCGGGTCGACATGTTAAGAACACGAAAATTTAGTGTCGTGTTTGTGTTACCCGTTAAGAAATTATGTTTTAATATTATTGATTTTTACTATTATATTAAATACCTAAATTTGTATCGTATTCGTGTTGGATTTTGTTGTTATGAAGTATGAATCTATTGATCTTACTATTCAACAAACTAGATCGTGTAATCAGATTTTAAGTTCCTAATCAGATTCAAGGATTTAAAAATTTTAAATCATGAATAGTTTTTATCTTGTTGTTATTAAATTTTTATCGTGTTATCAGGTCGTGTAGTCGTGTAGTTATAGTGTCGTTATCGTGTCGTGTCGTAATGACCTGATAGGGCTCGTTTCAGGCATGGTTTAATGGTGGTTGTTACACTAATTCGAGCATTAATGTTGGAAAAAAGTGGTAAATTAAGTGTGCAGGAGCTGAGAAGCATTAAAGTGACTAAGTATTTGGGCGACATGATCAATTGGGAAAAGAAGCGGAAAAATTGTCCAGAACTAAAGCAAACCGATCAGGTGAAGGCAGACGGAGCGACTGGACCTGGCAGGTTTACTAGTTGATCAAGAGATGTCGAAATCAGGTAGCAGGGAAGGATGAGTCATAGGAGAGAGAAAGAAGAATGTCTTCCTACGAGCTTATCCTAGGGATTGGTGCCCCAAGCCGTCCTATAAATAGTAGAAGAAATGTGAAATAAATCATCACCAATTCACCATATATCGTCGATCAACACTCATTCCACACCGCAAGCTAGCATGGAGCAAGGAGGATAGCAACAACTGAAGGAGAAGTTCCACCACTACATCCCTCTCTTCTTCCTTGTCCAGGAAGAAGGGAGTTTAATCTTAGAAGAAACTTTTGTTCATTTATGTTTTCCTAAATCCCGAGGGATTGATTACTTAGTTTTCAGTTTTAGTTCTCGTTTAATCTTTGAATCTACCGCTTTTAGTTAATTCGTGTGCAAGTGGTTCTTATCTTTTGATCTTTGAATTTGATGTTGGAATTTTGGATTTGAGCTGGAGTTGTTGAAGTTTGTGTTAGAGTTTGTATACTAGAAATCATCTTTCGAGTGATTGAATACTGTTAAAACTCTTATTTTATTTTCCAAATGAATAAACAGATTATTTTTGTCATAATGTTGTTATGTTTTACATTTAATGGATGTTTATTGCATATTTAAATGTATAAGTAACTTAACAAAGTCTAAGTCTTTGTTTTAGTAGACCGGTTGTGGGCGTCGTTCACTTTAAGGTAACACGGTCAGTTCTAAACAAAGAAAAAGAATAATTTCACAACCTAGATAGGCTTAGACTACCTATCGTGAAAGGTTGCAATGTCAGTCCGATTATTTCTAAGCCTTACTGAAATAAGATGACGTTGGTGTGGTATAGCACTGAATGGATCTAACAGCGAGACAATCTTTATGCTATCTACTGAAAGACGAGGTCTCGTAAATTATTTCTCAATCAATGTACGTTATCATTGAGCATACGGTATTGATTATGCACTACTTTGACTTACCAAATGGTGCGGGTTTTTCGCAACCCAATAAGCCTGGTATATTGGGTAGTGGTGATTAATATCTAGCGGTGTTAGGATTGATATTATGTTGAATCGTGCGCGAGGTGAGTCTCGTTTGATAACATCCTTAAGAGAAGCTTGAAATAAGGTTTTATTATTCGGAACCTAGCTAGTTGGAGTTTAATTACTCTATGAATAATAAATAAGATTTTTTGTTGAGTCCTCTCTTGGAATAAATAAGATATTAATTAATTAAGTCCATAGCAGACAATAATTAATTAATGTATGTTTCTATCTTAAGCGCGGGAAATAAATATAAAGTATTGGAAACCCGAAGTACTTGTAATTTCGGATTTGGATGGGGAGTGCAGTATTACTTCTGTAGTGGCTACTCGTAATATTTCAATTTTAAGCTTATATTAAATTGGGTTTAATTTAATTAGTAAAAAGCTAATTGCAGGAGCCCATATACAAAACCTTCCATAGATCCCTGTCTGGGCCCAATATGTGACTTATTATAAATAGGAGAATAAAGGAGACAAAAAATACACTTAATTTTTATTCAAAATTTTCAGCCCCCCTTATTCCTAGGAGTGGTCGAATTCTTCTCCTCCGTGGGAAAGGATTTCTGTCTTCTCTATTTAAGTCCTAGTGCGCTGGTGAGATCAGCCCACCCGGAAATCAGTTCACAGTCCGGGAACCAGTCAGAAGATCCGTGGTTTTGTACTAGAAGATCTTCACGTGGAGAAGGCGCTAGCCATCTTCGATTCTTTGGAGAATCATCAAGGTATAATGGCTGAACCTTAGAAAAGTATGTTTTAGGTTTCAATTAATTTAAAGCATGTTATTATTTGAGTTATGAGCATGATACATGTGATAATTACGCGAATAGAATTTGTCTAAATAATCCGCTAAATAGATCTGAATTATCTGTAATTGATTTATGTGAGCGCTTCCGCTGCCAGTCCCTTCAATTGGTATCAGAGCCAGTCTTTGGTTCTGATTATTTGGATTTAAATTTCGCGAAATTCATGTATGCATGCGTTTTTGTTTTCGAAGCATGTTCTTGTTTTTAGTTGTTATATTATTATGCATGATTAACTCAAGAACTATCGAAACAAAGAACTCAAATTTTAGGAACGCGCGACATGCGATCCGATTGGGGTTGTCGAGCGAGTGGGAGATCGGGCGGTGATCGACCGGCGACGCACGGACGAGAGTGGACTCGTGTGCGCCGCCGGCGTGACCACCGGAACCGGCGAACTCCAGTCAAACGTGCCGATCGAGTGGGAGCTAGGGCGCGATCGAGCGGCGACGCGAATACAAGCGTGGGCTCGTCCGCGCCGCTGGCTAGACCGCGGGTCCTTCTCCCTGGTTGAGACGGCGATCGACAAAGGCGGCGGTCGACAGGAGCCGCTGCTCGTCCGAGAGCAGTGGCGGTTCCACCGCCAAGTAACCCTAACCCTAGCCTAAACCCTAACCTTAGTCGGATCTAACCCTAGCAATGCGAGACCGAGAGCAGCTACGCCCTACACGGCGGCTGCTGCGTCACGCAAGACCGCCGGGGCGGAAGGATAGTCACCGGAGCTGCGTGGCGGTGGCTGAGCGGCTGAGCGACTCCGACGGAGGGATTTATCGGCGCATTCGCGCCGGAGTGGGAGAACGGAAGCAGCCGCGCCGTTGCGCGGACTGCCGGCGGTGGCTGGGCGGCGAAATCGTCGTTCCGGCGGATGAACCCCGGTGTATTTCGTCGTTCGTTGTGCGTGCAAACCTCGTACGACGAGATAACGATGAAATATTAATTTTAATGATTATTTAATTCCTAAATTAATAGATATCATTAAAATATTATTATTTAATGGAAATAAAATATTTTGGGAAGAGTTCCCTAGATTTTAGGAATATTTAGATTATTGACCATATCTATGGATATCTTTTATTCCTAGATGATGTGGACAAGAATAATTTAATAGTTTCCTAATTATATTATATATCTAGAATCCTAATAAGGATAGATATGTAGGATTTCATTAAATAAAAAAATATATTCTCTTCCCAATCTTAATAAGGAATTAATTTAAGTTTATTTATTCATGTCCGTAAAAGATATAAATAATTAATTATTTTAGATAAATCTTATAGAAGACATGAATATGGATTAAACTTTAGTAATTAATATATTATCCTTTAATAAGATGTTTAAAAGACTATAAAAGATTTAATTATCCAGTTAATTAAATACCAACAGAATTTAATTAAGCCTTTAATCTGCACTAAGGCAAGGATAATTAATGAAAAACCATAACTTAAATATCTAAGCGATAGTTACGAACTAAGTTTGTATATGGTCTCCATCGATTGCTCCACAACTTATGAAGCTAATTTCTGAATCTTATCGCCACCCATGCTGTGGGGACAATAATCCTAAGAAATAGCAAGTTCATATAGGTGGACTTCTCAATTATAAATAGTATGGACTAGAAAGTAGTTTCCAATATTATCGCCACCCATGCTGTGGGGACAATAATCCTAAAATTACAAGTTTCAGAAGTCTAAACAGAATTTACGAGATAGCTTGGTCTTGTTATCAACGCATGAGCATTGTTATGGGAGTGTGTTGTAGAAACGAGATACTGTAATGCTAAATCTGATGGTCGTGCTTAGGCAACATTAGGCGGCCATGCCGTGCTGCGGTCTCTGGACTATTCGTCGGTGTTGTGACCAGTAAAAATGTTAAAATTTTAATGCGTATTGACCTCTGCTTGAGGGTACAAAATTTTAATTTAACAGTTGTGAGAATTTGAAAAGTTTTATGGTTTAATCTACTCAATTCTTCATATAAGTTTATGACAAATAGTAAATATTCTGTTTTGCAGTGCAACCTAAATCGTCAAAATGTCACTCAATCCTCTTTCTGCAATTCTTAAAGAAAACAAACTCGAGGGCCAAAATTACATAGAATGGAAACAAAATTTGGACATCGTTCTCACGGCTGATGAGTACAAGTTTGTGCTCACTACTCCTCGGCCCCCAGTGCCGGCGGCTAACGCCACGCAGGCAGCGCGAGATGCCCATAGACGGTGGCACAAGGCGAATGAGATGGCTAAGTGTTATATGTTGGCCTCCATGTCAACAGTGCTTAGACATCAGCATGCCGCCATGGCAACTGCCACCGAGATTATGGAAAATCTCACGAATCTTTTTGGTACTCAGAATCGAACGGCTAAGTCTCAAACTTTTCGGAGTATCATGTGCAAGTCTATGAAGGAAGGCTCGTCTGTGAGGAACCATGTCCTCGAGATGATGAACCACCTCAATCAAATTGAGGTTTTGGGAGGCGTCATTGATGCCGAGTCCCAAGTTACTATTATCCTTCAGAGTCTGCCCCCTAACTTCCAGCAGTTCAAGCTCAATTTTGAGATGAACAAAAGGAATTACACCTTGGCAGAGTTGTTGACTGAACTTCAGTCGGCAGAGGATCTCATGAACCAAGCTAAGGCTGCGATGGTTAGTTCGTCACATCGTTCCTCTGGCCCTAGGCCTGGCACAAGAAAGAAGAAAGTGACAAACCAGGTCGCACCTAAAGAAGCTAAGGAAAAGAAAAAGAGGAGGTCGGGAAAGAAGCAAACCGGAAAGTGTTTCAAGTGTGGAGAGAAGGGGCATTGGAAGCCAGATTGCCCTAAAAAGGGTAAGGCTACAGGTATGCACCAAGCTCTAGTTGTTGAGTCATGTTTGGCTTCAACTTCATCTCATACTTGGGTTATAGACACTGGAGCTACTGATCATATTTGTTTTGATCCTGACTTAATGCAGGTGACAAGACGGCTATATGATGGAGAGATCAAAGTCCAGCTGGGCGACGCTACTAAAGTGGCGGCCGTTGCAGTGGGAGACGTTTATTTGCGTTTTAGTAGTGATAGATTTTTGGTTATGAAGAATGTTTTGTTGATACCTTCTTTTAGAAGAAATTTAATTTCAGTTTCTAAATTGGTTTTTGATGGATATTCGATTTCTTTTAATGACAGTTGTGTTATTAAGAAAGATGGTTCTTATATCTGTCGTGGTATCATGGAAAACAATCTGTACACAATCATATCTACACAATTTAATAATCGCAAATTAGAACTCAATAATGCATCAAAAATTTCTAAGAAGAGAAAAGAACCTTCAAATTCAATGAACGAAACGTACTTATGACACCTTAGACTTGGTCATGCCAACCAAAAGAGGATTCAAACTCTCGTGGATCAAGACCTTCTTAAAGGGCTAGATACTGAATCATTTTCCACGTATGAATCCTGTTTGGAAGGTAAGATGACTAAGAGACCTTTTAGGGTGAAAGGTAATAGGGCCAAGGAAGCACTAGAATCGTTCATACTGATGTGTGTGGACCAATGTCAACCGAGGCAAGAGGCGGCTTTCGCTACTTCATCACTTTTATTGATGATTACTCAAAAGTCGGATATGTTTATTTGATGCGCTTTAAGTCTGAAGCTTTTGACAAGTTCAAGGAGTTTAAGGCTTATGCGGAGACGCATCATGGAAAACGTATCAAGAGCCTGCGATTTGATCGCGGAGGCGAGTACCTCAGTGCCGAGTTTTTGGACTACTTATTAGTAGAGGGAATTGAATCCCAAACGACTGCGCCGGGCACACCCCAGCAGAATGGCGTAGCTGAAAGAAGGAATAGGACCTTGTTGAACATGGTCCGATCGATGATGAGTTATGCACGACTGCCTATTTCATTTTGGGGACATGCCTTGCTTTCCACGAATCATATTTTAGACAATTTACCGTCAAAATCTGTTCCTGCTACTCCATATGAGTTGTGGACTGGGCGTAAGCCCAATCTAGAACATCTCAAGATATGGGGGTGTCCAGCTCACGTTTTGGAAAAGGATCCAACTAAGCTGGGCTCAAGGACAGAGGTATGTTTGTTTATAGGGTACCCCAAAGGTTCGAAAGCTTATGAATTCTATAGTCTCCGAGACAAGAAATTCATTGTGAGTACTCACGCGACATTCTTAGAGGAAGACTTTGTTATGAATCATAGACCCAGCAGTGAGGTGGCTCTTGAAGAGCTCACTTCAGTCACAAGTTCCATTAACCAAGAACAAGTACCTTTAGTACAACCAATTCCCGAACCTTCAACTTCTACACCTAATATTGTAGTGTCGCGCCGCAGTGGGAGGGTCTCTCATGAGCCCGAAAGGTATATTGGTTTGGGAGAATCTATGGATCACTCCTCGGACAGCAGTGTACCAGATCCCTGGAATTTTGCAGAGGCGCAGGCGGATGTCGATCATTGCGAATGGGTGAAAGCAATGGATTCGGAACTACAATCTATGATAGACAAAGACGTCTACGATTTGTCCGTCCTACCCGAAGGTTGTACTGCCATTGGGAGTAAGTGGATATACAAACGTAAACGTGGACCCGATGGACGAGTTAAAGTCTTTAAGGCAAGACTAGTGGCTAAGGGGTATACCCAAAAGGAGGGTGTCGACTACGAAGAGACCTTCTCCCCGGTAGCCATGCTCAAATCGATCCGGATACTGTTGTCTATAGCAACGTATATGGATTGGGATGTATGGCAGATGGACGTTAAGACTGTGTTCTTGAACGGTACTCTTGAGGAGACCATCTACATGGAACAACCCGAGGGTTATGCCGTGAAGGGCAAAGAGCACATGGTTTGGAAGCTTAAGAAGGCCATTTATGGCCTAAAGCAAGCATCTAGATCATGGAATCAGTGCTTCGATCAAACTGTTCATAAGTTTGGATTCGAAAAATGCCCTAACGAGAGCTGCGTGTACAAGAAGGTAGAAAAAAGGGAATGTGGTGTTCTTAGTTTTATATGTAGATGACATTCTTCTAATTGGAAACAATAAAAAGATGTTGTCATCAGTTCGAACTTGGTTGTCAAACCAGTTCGAGATGAAGGATATGGGAGATGCGGGACACATCCTAGGTATCAAGGTCCTTAGGGATCGCGAGAAAGGATGTTGTGCTTATCCCAAGAACCCTACATCGATACTGTACTTAGTCGTTTTAGCATGCAAGATGCCAAGAAAGGTTTCTTACCTTTTAGACATGGCATCCATTTATCTCAAGAGATGTGTCCTAAGACTGCATCTGAGATAGCAGAGATGAGAAGAATACCATACGCTTCGGCAGTTGGTAGTCTCATGTATGCTATGCTTTGTACAAGACCTGATATTTGCTTTGCTGCTGGCATGGTAGCAAGATATCAATCTAATCCTGGCCAAGGACATTGGACTGCAGTAAAGAACATACTCAAGTACCTTAAACGGACTAAGGACTATGTTCTAGTTTACAAAGCAGGCGAGCTATGTCCTTTGGGATATACTGATTCAGACTTTCAAGCTGATCAGGACTCGAGGAAATCTACTTCTGGTTATGTGTTTACCTTAGGAGGTGGAGCCGTAATTTGGAAGAGTGTAAAGCAGAAATGCATTGCAAACTCTACCATGGAAGCCGAATATGTGGCCGCTTCGGAGGCTGCAAAGGAGGCTGTATGGCTCAAGAACTTCCTTATGGACTTAGGTGTGGTTACGAATCTGCCCAAGAGCATCATCATTTACTGTGACAATTCTGGTGCTGTGGCTAATTCGAAGGAACCAAGAGCTCACAAAGCGAGCAAATACATTGAGAGGAAGTATCATATCATCAGAGATATAGTGCAGAGAGGAGACATACAAGTGGTCAAGATTGCGTCAGAGAACAACCTGGCAGATCCTTTTACTAAGGCATTGGCGGTCAAACCGTTCGAGCGCCATGTAGAAGGAATGGGAGTTCGACTCGCTCGAGACCTCAACTCGCTTTCAGTATAAGTGGGAGAATTAGAGGTAGTGCACATTTTTTTTGTATACTCGAAAGCTGTTTTGAGTATAAGTGGGAGATTGTTAGAATTTGTATACTAGAAATCATCTTTCGAGTGATTGAATACTGTTAAAACTCTTATTTTATTTTCCAAATGAATAAACAGATTATTTTTGTCATAATGTTGTTATGTTTTACATTTAATGGATGTTTATTGCATATTTAAATGTATAAGTAACTTAACAAAGTCTAAGTCTTTGTTTTAGTAGACCGGTTGTGGGCGTCGTCCACTTTAAGGTAACACGGTCAGTTCTAAACAAAGAAAAAGAATAATTTCACAACCTAGATAGGCTTAGACTACCTATCGGGAAAGGTTGCAATGTCAGTCCGATTATTTCTAAGCCTTACTGAAATAAGATGACGTTGGTGTGGTATAGCACTGAATGGATCTAACAGCGAGACAGTCTTTATGCTATATACTGAAAGACGAGGTCTCGTAAATTATATCTCAATCAATGTACGTTAGCATTGAGCATACGGTATTGATTATGCACTACTTTGACTTACCAAATGGTGCGGGTTTTTCACAACCCAATAAGCCTGGTATATTGGGTAGTGGTGATTAATATCTAGCGGTGCTAGGATTGCTATTATGTTGAATCGTGCGCGAGGTGAGTCTCGTTTGATAACATCCTCAAGAGAAGCTTGAAATAAGGTTTTATTATTCGGAACCTAGCTAGTTGGAGTTTAATTACTCTATGAATAATAAATAAGATTTTCTTGCTGAGTCCTCTCTTGGAATAAATAAGATATTAATTAATTAAGTCCATAGCATACAATAATTAATTAATGGATGTTTCTATCTTAAGCGCGGGAAATAAATATAAAGTATTGGAAACCCAAAGTACTTGTAATTTCGGATTTGGATGGGGAGTGCAGTATTACTTCTGTAGTGGCTGCTCGTAATATTCCAATTTTAAGCATATATTAAATTGGGTTTAATTTAATTAGTAAAAAGCTAATTGGAGGAGCCCATATCCAAAGCCTTCCATAGATCCCTGTCTGGGCCCAATATGTGACTTATTATAAATAGGAGAATAAAGGAGACAGAAAATACACTTAATTTTTATTCAAAATTTTCGGCCCCCCCTATTCCTAGTAGTGGTCGAATTCTTCTCCTCCGTGGGAAAGGATTTCTGTCTTCTCTATTTAAGTCCTAGTGCGCTGGTGAGATCAGCCCACCCTGATATCAGTTCACAGTTCGCGAACCAGTCAGAAGATCCGTGGTTTTGTACTAGAAGATCTTCACGTGGAGAAGGTGCTAGCCATCTTCGATTCTTTGGAGAATCATCAAGGTATAATGGCTGAACCTTAGAAAAGCATGTTTTAGGTTTCAATTAATTTAAAGCATGTTATTATTTGAGTTATGAGCATGATACATGTGATAATTACGCGAATAGAATTTGTCTAAATAATCCGCTAAATAGATCTGAATTATCCGTAATTGATTTATGTGAGCGCTTCCGCTGCCAGTCCCTTCAGTTTGTTTATGAACTGGAGATTTTGATGGACGCTGCTTAGGATCTGATGTTTTCTGAGTTGGAGTTTGTTTTGTTTGGATTTAGTTCTGTTTGATTTTTGTTGATTGTTACATACTGTTCCAATTTGTGTTAGCTATTTAGATCTGCCTGATTTTGGTTAGTTTACATTTGGATCTAAGTTTGAGAAGTCAGTTTGCATGGTGCAGGAGTTGTTTACTGTCGATCTATTGTCTTTTCGCTTGAATTGCATGGATCTGGTTTAGATTTGTTTTGTTTCCTGTTTTATGCTAGATACTCTATTCAGATCTGCTGTAGTTGCTTAGTTAATTTACTTTTGGTTGATTGAAGAAGAAGAAGGCTGTAGTTCGTTAGCATAACCATGTTTGTCACTTTTTTCATTGTTGTAGCTTTATTGTAGTGCGTCGTAATTTGCAGTGGTCCCGCTTACTTTTTGCAGAAGCACTTTTAGTGTGTCAGTCCAGTTGATCAGTTTAATATGCCTTTGTTTTGTGCTTGTTTAGTTTAGTTGATCCGTTAGGCTTCGAGACTTGATCAGTTCAGTTTCATAGATTAAATCTTAACCCACTGTGAAGCGTGGCAGCAGCTAAAGTTTCCCAAATGTCCCAAACACGACTCGACACGTTTCCATCTCTGTGGGTTCGACCCTTACTTCTCTGTACTAATTCATTATTTTGTGGGTTAAGGTCTTGAAAGCCTTGAGTCTCTCAGTTTGCACACCCAATGACGAGTTAGTAGCTTACTTGATCCGTTGACAGATTTATCTCGATCAAGTGCATGAACCCCATCTATTTCAATCTACACGTGAACCACTGTCCCACAATAGGAGTCATATTTGGTGTTGGCATGGATTTTAAGAAATATAAAGAATAGAGGGTTGGAAAAGTTAGTAGAATATGATGTCCACTTTTTAAAATTGGTTTTATAATAGAATGTGAATTAAGTGAGTTAGTGGAATGTGGAACCTACTTACCATTTATGGTAAAAGTGAAATGTGACTCTTATTATGGGACAGACCGAAATGGGAAAATGTGATTCTTATTGTGGGACAGAGGGAGTATTATTTATTTGAGTCAAAATTGAATTGGCAATTAAAATTTAATGATATAATCACTGTTAGTTGCGGTATACCGAAAATTCGGTACGGTATCAGTTTGATATTCATACTATATTTTTTAGGTAAGGTATAAGGTATGACGTTCTCGGTACGGTATACCGTACAGACCTACCCCTAATTATTTGAGTCAAAGCTTTAATGATACCATCAATCTCAGCTGGATAATCAATTCATGATAATTAAAACACCAAATAATATTTAAAGCTAAATTCTCAAAATTTTAGTACTCCCTCCGTCCCATAAAAATAAGGACACTTTCATTTTTCGTCCGTTCTGTAAAAATATCTCATTTATATTTATGAAAAGTTCTACTAAACTCAATACACATGTATATTAATTTATTTATAGTTTATATCATTATGACCCACTAATAATAGTGTGAGTCTGACTAGCCATTAACACTATTTTAACTTTCATTATCTACATCTTTTTTACTTTACAAATTATGCACTTATTCTCGTGTCGTCGCAAATGTCCTTATTTTTTTTTTGGAACGAATGTAATAAATCTAATCTAATAATAATATGAATCACTTTGTTGCTTTTAATAGGGAAATTGGTCCCTAAAATCATGAACTTTGAGCAAATTTTGGTATTTCCCACGAACTTTAAAATTGATCAAAAAAATCACAAACTTTACTTTTTATATGTTATTTCCCATGGCAGCCCAAATAAGATATCTTTGGCAAAAATCTTATTATACGTGGACAACTATGAAATGTTTATGATATTTTAGATTACTTTTTAAGTTCGTGATAAATAAGATAAAATGCAACGTAGAAAATCACGTTGATTTAGCAGTGCCAAGTAGGATAAAAATTGCATGGAAATTGGTTAGATATGAATCATGATGATTGACATGCCATGAGAAATAACAAACAAAAGGTAAAGTTTGTGATTTTTTAGACCAATTTTAAAGTTCATGATAAATACCAAAATTTGCTCAAAGTTCATGGTTTTTAGAGACCAATATCCTTTTTTAATAATAGATCATTGTTTTAAAAAATTATAGAAGTAATTGCCAATATAATTTTTATATTTTGGGATGAAATACTTACTATATTGTGTTGAATTAATGTGGACCATTATTCTTTGGGCTTGATTTAATTTGTGTCTGGGCTTTTATCCTTACTGGACTTAGCCCAGAAGCCCAATCACTTAAGTGAGGCCGCTGGATTTCTGCCACGTGTTCCCTTCACCCGGATTATGATTCTCAGTCGTTGGGTTGAGGGTTTGTTAATGTGTGTTTGTTTATGTGAGATGTGAGCCGGTTTGTATTCTCTCATTCGATACACTCTCTCTCTACTCTCTGAGACTCTCCATCTTCTCTCTACATCTCCGATTGCTTCTCCGGTTGATTCCTTGAGATTATTCGCCATTCTTGTGTGAATATTCGAGTGCTGAGTTGTTTGGAAGGCAACTGCTTCGGTTGCTTGTTGGTGTGAGAACTAGGGTTTCTGTTCTGAGGGGTTTCAGTAACCTAATCCGGTGTGAAGGGGCTGTGTGGTGAAGGTATTGACGGTGCGAGGGTAGACTCCAGTCGATTCATCGGTGCTCCCTTGGATTTGGTTCTAGTTGAATAGATCTGGGCTATGTGGCGGGCTCTGAGCCATATTCTGTGATCTATTCTGTTTCTCTTTACTTCCCTTGTTAGTTGTTGTTTAAGATCCGCAAGGATCTTGTGTTGTTATACTACCAATCTTCTTGAGTGTGTAGGTGTATTAAGAAGTCAAGGTTACTCAAGAACCCTAGCTAGAACTAGTTACTTTGTAATTGTAATAGTTGTGAGGGATTCTCCTTTGTAATCTGTGGTACATATCAGTCGCGTGGTTGGAGTTTGACTGAGCTCCCTTAATGAAGAACAAAGAGGTCTTGGTAATTAGTGAATCCGCACCTAATCTGATCCCTACAGTGGTATCAAAGCCCTGGTTCAGGGCTGAGCCTATGTGGCTCGGGTTCGGTGGTTGCGCTTGCAAGTTCTCCAATGTCTCTGCGTGAGCTCGACCAAGACCTGTGGTGACCGGTGACCGGGTGACCTGTAACATGAGGCACACATGTGGTCTTGGTCTGGTGGGGTCTTGGTTTGACGGGAGGATTGTGAGGACAAACAATTCCCACATTGGAGAATGAACAAGACCTGCAAGTGTATAAATGGGCTACCCCAACTCCATTAGTATGAGACCTTTTGGGGAATACCCCAGAAGTAAAACCGTGAAGGCTTTTGCCTAAAGTGGACAATATCATACTAATGTGGAGTTCGGGTGTGCGCCACCGGGACCGAACATATTGACTATTAAGATACTACTAGTTGTACTTAATCGTATTCTAATTTTGACCCTCTGACGCAAAAATCAATATATATATATATAGGATTGTGATCAATTGAGATTATTTAGGCTAATTGAGAAATGAGATGCAATATCAGCCACTCATTTTTATTAAATGAGTGGTCCAGATTTTGCCACACAATAAATATTTTTAGATTAATTAATTATAAAAGGGCATAATGGTAATTTTGTTTAAACCCAATTGAAAACAAAGAGCAGCAACTTCTCCCCTCCATTTCGTCGCCGTCAAATCCGTCGTCGTTTCTGGCTCTTTGTTATCTTCCCTAACCTTCCCCTTCTCTGCACTCTCCCTAACTTTCGCAAATCGCCTAGATTGAATCATAAATCTGTAAGAGGAAGCTTCTAGAGTAGACATGATGGTGGGGAAGAGAGGTCGGCCGCCGATGAAGAGGACTACGAGCATGACCGAATTCACCTTGGATCTCAACGGCAGAGCTGTGGTGCAGCTCTATCAGCCATCGGATCCTCACAATCCGTTCAACGGCGACCAAAATCAACACTACATGGCCTCCGCCGCGGCTGCTCCGAGGCTCCAGCGGCGCAAAATTCGGCGGATTACGTTCAAACTGCTACCGATCTGTCCGACGAGCGGTGGTGCTTCCCGATCTTCCTGCTCTCCCACACCGCCGGTGCCTCCGCCTCCGACGGAGGATCCGCACCTATTCTCTCCGGTTCTGAATTCTGGAGCAGAGACCTCGACAGATCCGAATCGGCCGCGGCGTGGAGCGAGAGGAAAAACGCGGAGAGTGTGAGGAGAGCGAGGAGGATTTGAGCGCCGACGACTCCGAGGGGACTCGGTGGGCTGTCCTGTTCGCTGGATCCAACAGCTACTGGAATTACCAGCACCAGGTGATCGCGATCGGAATTCTATTTATTTTCGTACAATATCAAATTTGTATGTTGATTTGTTGATGCTTACTGGAAACGTGCTACTAAAATAATTTTATTTTTTGTTATTGGAAGCTAATTTTGAAGTAGAGCGTAGCTCTCTAGTTCAGTTCACTTGAAGTTATTGCTCTGTTTAATTTCACAGTTTTTTAACTATTTTCATTTTATATCTAAATTTTACTGAGCTCATGTTTATTGAATCATCACAGGTCATTTAGAATCATTTTCATTCAATCTACAGTCATTTTGGAAGTTTTCTAAATTGCTATTCTTAGCTAGGTTTGACTTTTGTTTGTTTAAACTATTGGTATTCTACTATTCTATACAGTTTGTTAAACTTTTTCCATGATTTTTTTTTCTAATTAAGCTATTTCTTAATTCGAAAAACAAAAATATCAGTGTCGACTTTACTTTGGTTTAAGCTATTTTAATTCGAATTGTTGACATTTGATAATCTCGGCATTGATATGTGAATTATAAGTGTTATTTTTTAGTTGTTGACATTTTAATACGAGTTGTTGACATTCGATATTCTCGGTATTGATATGTGATTTATAAGTGTTATTTTTTAGTTGTTGACATTTTAATACGAGTTGTTGACATTTGATATTCTCGATATTGATATGTGAATTTTAAGTGTTATTTGTTAGTTGTCAAATTCCATGTTTTAGTTAGGAAAGGGGTTTAGATTCATCCTCTTCTCAATTACACGAAGATCTCCATCTCACGAACCTTAGCTTCAGTTTTTGAATTTGTGTTGAATTGAGCAGATCCGCGAGCTGAAATCGAAGCTCGGAGAAGACGATGCGGAGAAGGCGAAACTGGAGATCAAGATCGGCGCGGCGGAGGCGGACGATCAGGATCTGGACGGCGGCAGGGAAAACTGAGCTTCAATTTTTGAATTTGTGTTGAATTGAGCATATCTGCGAGCTGAAATCGAAGCTCGGAGAAGACGATGCGGAGAAGGCGAAACTGGAGATAGAGATCAGTGCGGCGAAGGCGGAGGATCATGATGTGGACGGTGGCGGAAAGAGGAGGAGGCGAGGTGGCCGAATTCTGGCGACAAATCCAGCTCCGCCGGATCCAATCCGAAGGAAATCCTCGAAATACAATCAAAGGAAAATCCTCGACGCCTCCAGACAAGCCCCCTCTCTCTCTCGCGCGCGGTTTAACGCCGCCGCTGTTCACCGTGCTTCGCCGCTCCTGCTGTACGAAGCTCCGAACAGCTTCGCTTCTCACGCCGTCGCTTCGCCGGAAGCTTAATTGTTGATTCGAGTATGGATTTGGAGGTATTAAGCTTTGCATTATCAATTGTGTTGGATGTGAACTGATTTTTAGTGAGAGAAATTGCTACCTCTGTTTTTTCGCCGGAGCTATGTGTAAAAGTCGACTATTTTGAGGTTCATCTTCACGATTTTCGCTGTTTTTATCAAAATGCTTGAACATTTGGGAAAAAATCTGAAAATACTGATTTCTGCTCATTTCAATGCTGAATTTCGCTTTTATCTCGCGACTTCAGCACAGATCTTGCAATTTTTTATTTAATTCGATTTATGCCTCTCAAATCTGCTTCGTAAATCACTTGCATTTGCTCGTTGACATAATAACGTTTGTTGTTGACATGAATTATATAAGTCGTTGACACAAATATTATGAAAAATATTGTTGGCATGAGTTATATGTAAAACATTGTTGTTGATATGCGTAAAACGTTGTTGTTGACATAAATAATATAGGTTGTTGACATGAAAATATTTGTGGTTGACATTAATTATTGTGTATATGATTGTTGATGATGCAAAGAGATAATAAGTGATTGTTGTGTTCATATGTTGAGCAATAAATGAAGTGTTTGTTCACTGTAAAAATTGAATAGAAATAGTGTGATTGGTGGTGGAGAAAGATGTGGGGAGTCATGTTGTGGAAGGTGTGGGAGTTGTGGATGAGATGGAGCTGTGGGTGATGGTGAGAAGGGTTGAGTTTAGGTTGTATTTTTTGTGTATTTGTTCGGAGCCATGCTGGGTTTGGTGTTTGTCAATATTTGTAGATTTAAATTTGCGTGTGTTTAATTGTACGATGAAATTTGTGAAATATATGGATGCAGTTTTTAATTCGATTATGTTGCTGGAATTTTTTAGTTGTGTAGATAAGGTGTTTGTGATATTGCCTAAAATAGTATTGTTGACATAAATTATATAAGTTGTTGACATGAAAATGTTTATTTTTTACATGAATTATATAGCTTGTTGACATAATAACGTTTGTTGTTGACATGAATTATATAGATCGTTGGTATAATTTTTATGAAAAATGTTGTTGACATAAATTATATGTAAAACATTATTGTTGACATGAATTATAAGAAAAACATTGCTGTTGACATAAACAATATACGTCGTTGACATGAAAATATTTGTTGTTGACATAATAGTTGACATCGTAGTTGACATAAATAAAGTTTGTTGTTGACATTGTAGTTGACATAAATAATGTTTGTTGTTGACATTCGATATTCTCGCTATTGATATGTGAATTATAAGTGTTATTTGTTTGTTGTTGACATTCGATATTCTCGATATTGACATGTGAATAGTAAGTGTTATTTGTTAGTTGTTGACATTTTAATACGAGTTGTTGACATTCGATATTCTCGGTATTGATATGTGAATTGTAAGTGTTGTTTTTTAGTTGTTGACATTTTAATACGTGTTGTTGACATTCGATATTCTCGGTATTGATATGTGAATTGTAAGTGTTATTTGTTAGTTGTTGACATTTTAATACGAGTTGTTGACATTCGATATTCTCGGTATTGATATGTGAATTGTAAGTGTTATTTGTTAGTTGTTGACATTTTAATACCAGTTGTTGATATTCGATATTCTCGGTATTGATATGTGAATTATAAGTGTTATTTTATTGAATGTTGAAGATTTGAAGATTTGATGATTTGAATATTGAAGAGATTTGAAGATTTGAATGTTGAAGATTTGAAGATTCAAAGATTTGAACATTTGAATGTTGAAGATTTGAAGATTTGAAGATATAAATGTTGAAGATTTGAAGATTTGAAGATATGAATGTTGAAGATTTGAAGATTTGAAGATATGAATGTTGAAGATTTGAAGATTTGAAGATTTGAATGTTGAAGAGTTGAAGATTTGAAGATATGAATGTTGAAGATTTGAAGATATGAATGTTGAAGATTTGAAGATTTGAAGATATGAATATTGAAGATTTGAAGATTTGAAGATTTGAAGATATGAATATTGAAGATTTGAAGATTTGAAGATTTGAATGTTGAAGATTTGAAGATATGAATGTTGAAGATTTGAAGATTTGAATATTTGAATGTTGAAGATTTGAAGACTTTGTAGCTAGAATTTTAGAGAGGATTTTAGAAAATGATTTCAAACACAATTTAATGAAAAGACAATTATACCCCTTTTTGACATAATGTGGTATTTGTTGACATTTTGTTAATCTTGTGGATTAGTGGCCCATATTGCATCTCATTTCTCAATTTAGCTAAATAATCTCAACCTAACAACACCCTATATATATATACGTAATTAACTTTTATCTTTATTATCTTTTAAATTTTATATTTTACTATAGTATATTTTATTTTTTTTATTTCTTTTCAATCTAAGATTGTAACTCACTAAATATCATTTTCTGAAAGCATATTTTCAAAATTAAGAAACAATTTTTTTAATGTAACGAGATTCAGGTGAAAGTATCGATAATGAAAGGACGAAATAAATCTTATTGTAAGTACGGAGATTTTGGAAAAGTAGATTATTTGATTGGGATGAAGGTATTTACTTATTACTATTATTTAATTTATTCACTTTTATTAGTACTCCGTATTTACAACCGACTCCATTTTTGGGCAATCTCATTTAATCTTGCGAAGAAACCACCCAATATATAAGAGTAAGAAAAAGCAGAAACCCACTCCCTTCTACGTCCCCAAATCGCCACTACGGAGGTAAGTTTTACCTAAATTTACTCATTTCCTTATCGTTTCAATGCACAATTTTGAATACGCATACCGTTTTTGCTTCAAAGTTGTAATTGCATTACTGTTTCCATGGATCCTAACTTGATTTTGTATATAATTGGTTGAAGACCCTGCCTTGCTACTCGCCGCTAAATTTCTCAAACTTGCTCCGATCACTACTTTTTAATTCGATTAACATTCTTCCAATTGAAGCATCTTTTCCTAAAATTCGTGCTTTACAATTTTCCTCTTTGTCCTATGTTTTCGAAAGTAATTGGTTGAAGGTTCTCACCGTGTTTCTCAGCAAATCCGTAAAAGCTGGATTCCTATGAAAAGATATGGTGGAATTTATGGGCTCATCGGAGACTGTGGCTAATATTTTACTTTAATGCATGTGTCAGCTGTCAATTACTCTAACTATGTGCTTTTCTTTTTAATTTAGGTTTTTTATTTGATTGAAATATGAGTGGAACTCCTAATAGAAGGCCCCATGAAGATGGGGGCAATGGCAGCAGCAGCAATACTGGTGGTAGTGTCAATCACGGTCACCCCTCTGTTTCAAAGTATCCACATGATGACCAGGGAACATATTCTGGTACAGGTGGGAAGGTTGTTGTGTCGTCCAGGCATGACTACCATGCTCCCTATGACGTGGGCCAGGAAGGTCGCATGCCTAAGATTGCACCGCGTAACAATGAGTCTCGTGATGCAGAGCGGAGATCTCCGTTGCTTCCTAATATGTTATTCAGGGTGCCGACACCAAATGATTCACACTCTGATCATGTTGGTTCAGAGACCAGGATGGAGTTCCGGGATTCTAAGGACAGCACCAAGGAGAGTAAGGTTGAGAATCGCAACATGAAGCCTGAGTCCAGGGAGTTGCCGCAGACTGCCAAATCTGATAAATATGATAGCAGAGGTGATGATAGTAAAGAATCAAAACATGAAAGAGACACATATTCTGAACCTAAGGGCAATGAGAAGCTAGATAAGGATGGTTATACTGGATCCAGCAGCCAGTTGAATTGGAAAGATGTGAAAGAACAACACCGTCTGAAACAATATCCTGATGTCCCAGGAGGAAACGTTGAAACCTGGCAAACATCCAGAAGTAGCTTGCATGGCCCAGTCGATGCTGGTAAGGAAGGTTCACATGTTGATGACAAGGACTTTGCTGAAGCTCGTGAAGCAGTTGGGGAGAACAAGGTCGATACAAAAGTTGATGACAAGTTTAAGGAAAAAGATAGAAAGCGGAAAGAAGTGAAACACTGGGATTTAGGGGAAAGAGATAAAGAAAGAAGTGATCGACGGAACACCGT
This sequence comes from Salvia hispanica, assembly GCF_029641045.1. Taxonomy (NCBI): domain Eukaryota; kingdom Viridiplantae; phylum Streptophyta; class Magnoliopsida; order Lamiales; family Lamiaceae; genus Salvia; species Salvia hispanica. The sequence continues at coordinate 11,287,315 of NC_142693.1, read as the reverse complement.
GCAGCATGCTAATAACAGTAATGAAAATAAAGATATGGGAAGGGAGGAAAGAGAGTCTGAGAGGCGGGGAATTGAAAAGAAAGACCCTCATAAAGAGAAGGAAAAATTGAATGAAAAAGATAATGTGAAGAAGGAGTTATGGAATGGGTCGGACAAAGAGGCTCCTCCTCACAATGAGAAGGAGCTCATAGAAATTCCAGGAAAATCTAGTGAACAGGAAAACTCCACTTTAGAACCAATGAAGAAAGATCATGATAACTGGAAAAATGTTGAAAGGGAGGCAAGAGAGAAAAAGAAGGAAAGAGATGTTGATTTAGAATCAGATAGACCTGATAAACGCAATAGGTATAATGAAAAAGATCTAGAAGACAGTATGCATGTTGAAGGAGGCACTGAACGGGAAAGAGAAGTTTTCAATTGTGGGGTTCAGCAGAGAAAAAGAATGCTGCGGCCGAGAGGTAGTCCTCAATTGGGGAATCGTGATTCGAGATTTAGATCTGGTGCCAATGATAATGAAGGGTATGGTTTTATTATCTTTCCCTTTCCGCTGTGACAGCTTTAAATTCTGAGTGCATTTGTTACATGAAAGTGGGAGCTTTTGAGAAAAATCACCATTTTAAGTTTAGCGCATATTTTTTCCATCTGATTGGTATATGAACCATTAATGCTTCTCATATGTTTATATATCCATATATGGTATTGGAGTTGTAAGGAAGAGTAAAAAATTATAGCCCTTGGGGGGAGCTTCCACTGTGGATGAGCGAAAAAGAAAAATTGCCAAACTTCTTATCTGTGTCTATTTTCATCTAAAAGTTGTTTTTTTCTAATTGTATAGAATCCAATCAACACTTTATGCATGAAATCTAGTATGATAATAAGGACATCTCCATGTACTGCATGTCTGCATCATATTTGCTTATGCACTGAATTGAGTCCTTTGCTGTAAACCATTACCAGCCCCTCTAAGATTATTTTTTAAAATGAATGTTATAATTAAGTTTTTCATTCATTGACTATTTCCAATATGCTTATTACAAATGCTAACTTAAAGTATTTTGGTTTCTGCTTATTACTCTAGGGTTACCTATTAATGATGAAATATTATTTCAATTAAATGAAATAAATTATCAATTATTTTATGATGAAACATGATATAGGGGAAGGAATCTGAAGGTAAAAGTGGGGATAAAATGAATTCCGAGTGCTACGTGGACCTTTTCTGTTAGTAAATTAAAGTTGTGGTAGAAGTGATACTGCCAAAAATGAGGCCAGTCATTGTTGGTTGGAGTTGTGTGGAGGCCCTAATATTTAATAGACTATTGTGTCAAAGTCTTACTCCTAGACTCATGCCACTTTGTCAATTATTTTGATACTAACTGAGTTATATTATTCAAGAGTTGATGCCATGGAAATAAACCTATACTATCATCAAATTTTTTAAGATCAAGCAGACATCAAACCTGATATGGATTGGGATATGACGAAAGGACCCATTGGATGTATTGATTCATCAAAACCTATATATATGAGAACGGTTGCACTGAACCTATAAATGAATGCTACACTCAGCAAATATTGCTAATTGCTTAATAGGTTCAGTGCAAGAGTTTTCTCGCAGTTATCACAATGAGATGTTTTTATAAGAACCGTACCCTATATATGTATATATGCTACGATAGTCATGCTAACATATGCAGTTGATTTAACTCTTACATGTTTGGGCTGTGTAATTCAGAGGGGCCGTGCTGGGCGTGAATTTTAGATCAGAATGAAGAAGCATTTATACGCGCTAAATGACCAGTGTTCAGTTTTAGTAATTCTTTAATATAGTTAAACAACTCTTTTCTTTTGACCAGTGTTCAGTTTTAGTAACTCTTTATTCTTTAATAAAGTTAAGTAATTCTTTTCTTTTTCCCATTCAGTGATTATGACCGTCAATTTAAACCCAAATCTAATGATCAAATCAAATGAAAATATTTCGGGTCTCGAAGAAAGTAAAATAGGCTTGGCATTTTCCTTGTCAGAAATTTCATTGAACTCTCTTTCGCTTTCTATCAAAAAGTTTCTTCTTCTCAGGGTTAACATATGTTCCGGTAAGTTGATTTGATCTTCTTTACCTAAATTAGATTAATTCCATATTTGTTTGTACGAAATCGGCCTGATAGAATTTTTGTAATGTATGCTTATGCACTTTGTCTGGGATGTGGGATGTCTGAAAGGGAGGGAGAGAATTGATGGTATTGTGATCTTAAAATTCAGCAGCTCCCCACTGTCAAATCATCGGAGAGGGGAATGAGTGTGAGTGGAACATTGTTTGTTAGATAAGTTGCATAAAAGATAAGATATTCATAGGTAAAAATAGCGAGATAAATTCATGGTCATTTTTTTTATTAACAAAGAATTTGTGCTCCCGATTGCCTTCTTTTAGGGAATTTTTGGTTAGAATTGAGTTGCATTCAACTAACTACAGAAACATTCAAGATAAAAGAAATATATCCCGAAGCATTTTTATGCTTTCCTTAATATTGTTTGGTTAGTTGTAGAGACCCCCTGCTCCCCGACCACCCAAAATAAGACAGCTTGTACTTCATTTTTATAGATTAAAATGATATAAACCCCTTCCTGGAGAAAAGACAGAATTTACTATTGGATCCTACATCGCTCTAATATTCTGTCCATCCCTTCTCTGATTGGTCAGATGATGATTAGCCCATGCAATTCTGCACATTATATAAACTTTGATGATTTGATTAAGCATGAGTAATTGAGTAGCATGGTGATTTGTTTTACTTGCATTTTGCATTTTGCTTATTATAAGTTCCCCTGATTAATCATAACATGTATCTACAGTTTAATGCTGTGATGCACCAAGACTTAATTTTCTTGTTTTGCTTCTCTTGCAGTGATGTTCCTAACTTTTTTCTGTTTTGTTTGGTTTGTTTTGACCTTTGTGCAGGTCACAAGGTAATGCTCAAATAGGACTGGATGATTGTTAACGTTCCATTTGCACAATTGACTTGGATTTCTGGTTTGCTTTTCATTTTCTGTTAGATGAGTACTTCATGAATGACAGGACGATAAGAACTCCTTGATAAGCTGATCCCATTCAGCAGTAGTGTTAATTTCGCTTGAATTTGGCTTTCCTTGGATTCTATAAAGCAGTAATTTCATTGTATCTTGAATAGTCGGAGGCTGGCACCTCAAATAGCACAAGTTTCCTCTGGATATTTGCTTTTTTCTCATGCTGTTTCAATACTACATATGCTATTGAAATTTGAATATACCATGTTGCACTCTTTATGATTTTCTATGAAATTTCCTGTTGCATCGTAGTGCCTATCTGGAATTTATGATTTCCATTTGCAGGTAAAACTGGTGTGTCCTATGTTGTTTATAAAATTGGTGAGTGCATGCAAGAACTCATAAAATTGTGGAAGGAATATGAATCATTGCAAGCTGATAAAGCATGTGATGGCGCTCAAAATGGACCTACTATAGAAATTTGCATACCAGCAGAACATGTTACTGCTACTAATCGCCAGGTAAGATGATTATATAATTTCCTTTTACTCTTACTTATTGTGACCCCACTCACTGCTGTTTGAACTTTATAAATTCTATTTGTATTTCTGAATCTCCTACTACAGGTTAGTTAGAATTTTGAACCCTGAGATGTTTATGCCTTCATTTCTCATGCTTTTGTCCAGTTCAATCATTAAAAACTCATTTCTTCTATGCGATTTTCTTATATTTTGGCTGTTGTATTATTTGTGAATGAACTGCTTTATTTTAGCTTTGTAGTCAAAATTAAAAGCAGACTAAGCTTTCTGTTTGCATTTCTGAATCGCCTACCAGTAAATTATATTCCTCCTACATGCATTCAAACTGTGTATAAGCATAAGATACAAGCTTTAATAAGTTTGGGGAGGCTTCATATTGAAGGACCTAACTGTGGGTAGCACCCAGATTTTATATCTTCTCTGATTGACAAACTGAATGGTTAGTAGCTTAAATTCTTCATCAAATGATGCATTGACTAATGAAGAGGCTAAATTTCCCTGGAAAATTCCATCCTTACCCTAACGTAAATTCCATTATTCTGAGCTCCTAAATGTTGCCTGTGCAGGTTAGAGGTGGACAGCTTTGGGGGACTGATGTGTATACAGTGGATTCTGATTTGGTGGCTGGTATGCTCAGTGACATATATTTCAGCTTTCTTTCTTTTCTGTTCTTATTTTTTACTGGGGTACAGCTTCCGTATGTTGTATAAACCATAGCCCATAGGTACATGATGTGACTTTGACTAACATTATGCACTCTTGTTTAGTTCTTATGCATACAGGATATTGTCGCCCAACGGCTTCTCCCCCTCCATCTGCTACTCAGGAGTTAAGGGCTACTATCAGAGTGCTGCCACCACAAGATAGTATGTGCAATATATAACCAGTCAAAAATAGTTCTTGAAACAGATGTTTGCTTAAGTCCTAATTTTCGATAGTTAAATGTAATGCATGTCAATGTAAAACTTTCTTTCACACTGGGTCAATAGAATTATCATTACATGGGGACAAGAGGGAAGCGGATGCCCACTATTAAGTATCATTGAGGAGAGCAAGTATGTTTGAGGATTTGGAGAATTGTGATGGATGGATTGCCTGATCATAACACAGTTTACCTGGCTTATAGCACTGGTGGCTAGTGAATCGTCTGTCATCCTATTAATGCTTCCATTATCCCAATTTACATAAACTTTATCTATAGTAATATAATACTATCTGTTGTTATACCTGAAGTAAATTAATAGACATCGAGGCTCCTTATGTGAAGAAATGTGGATGGATAGAACTTAGTATTTAGTGAAGCTTGTTAAGCCAGTACACATTATGTTGACTAGTATCTCTCTCTGTGTGCTATACATGTAAATTTTCAAAGACAAATACACAGCTACAGTCATTGCAAACCTTACTATTTGTGCACTTATTGGTCTGTACTTTTTCCATTGAAGATTTGTTGCTTTGCTAAACAGCATCTTTTTCGTTGCGAGGAAATTAACATGTTTAATTTAAGATAGTGAATTTGTCTATTCTATCTCTCTGAGGGTTCTACCCGCGTTTTAATTGAATCTATTTCATGAAATATGTCAGGTTATAATTCTACACTGAGGAATAATGTCCGGTCGCGTGCATGGGGTGCTGCGATTGGCTGCAGTTATCGTGTTGAGCGGTGTTGCATTGTAAAGGTTGTTTTTGTGCATTTCCATGTTTGCCTTTGCTCTCACACTCTCACTCTCTCACTCTGCTATATACTCCTACTTGTAACTTATTTGCATGTATTGATGTATGCTTCTGTATCAGAAAGGAGGTGGGATTATTGATCTTGAACCTTGTCTTACACACTCATCAACTATGGAGCCTACTTTAGCTCCAGTTGCAGTGGAGCGCACAATGACTACTAGAGCCGCAGCTTCGGTAATTGCATCATGATGTCGTATCTAAGCACACACTTTGTTTTTTATTGTTAAGGAATGCCTTACTTTCTATGTCCTTGTGAGTAGCTTAATTAAAAAAAAACCCTCAGCCCCCAAAATAAACATAAAATTAGAATAAATAAATGTCCACCTTTTTTTCCAGAATGCATTACGCCAGCAAAGGTTTGTGCGTGAAGTAACAATTCAGTTCAACCTCTGCATGGAGCCTTGGTATGTTTGTGCTTTTCAGCAGTACTATTTGAACTCTTCTAGGGCTTTGTGTATCAAGTTTTCTATGATCACCATTATTAGCCTTGTTTGATTAGCATTGTACTTGTCAATGGCTGGATTTGTTGCATTGTTCCAAATTATTATACTTGGGAAAATTAAATTAAAGTTAACACTGTCAAATTATATACACACTTCTTTTTAAGATTGTTTGTTCTGGTAACAATTGTGTCATAAGTATTCCTGGTGAAGTATCTAATAGGCTAAAAGAAGTATAATGATTGTTGTACTACTTTTTATTTATACCTATGACTTTTCCCCTTATTGTTGCTTTCTGGTATATTTAGGTTGAAATACAGCATTAGTGCTGTTGCTGACAAGGGTCTGAAAAAGTCCCTCTTTACATCTGCACGCCTAAAGAAGGGAGAAGTGCTATATGTAGAGACTCATTCTCGCAGGTACATGATTTGGGTTAAAATAAATTAAATGTCATTAGATTTTCTACCTTCTAGTTTGATTTCCCTACCAACAAGATTTTATTATATTACTTGTCAAGTCTTTTTTCCATTCATATGCTGCATGATCATAGAAATGACTCTTGGGGTGGACAGCACATATATAAATATTGTGATAGTATATCTGACACGGCTGTCATGTTCTTTTCAGTTTATAAGTTGTGAGGGATGAGTTGATTGTTTTTCAAGATGAACAACAGTGTTATCCACCATCACTATCTCATCTTATTTAATGGAGCTATTTTTAGGTATGAACTTTGCTTTAATGGAGAAAAAGTAGTAAAAGCTGCAACAGCATCTCATGCACATGGATCTGAAACTGGAAAACCTCAAACTAACAATGCGCATTCCGTTAATGGTGAACGGAGTGGTGTGGATGGTGAAAGCACTGTGGTAGACATATTCCGATGGTCTCGCTGTAGGCGTCCTCTTCCTCAGAAAAGTATGCAGAGTATTGGAATTCCGTTGCCTCTTGAACATGTAGAGGTAATCTTCTTGTGCCGTTTCTTTGTCGCTGTAGGCGTCCTTTTCCTCAGAAAATTATGCAGAGTATTGTTGGTTATGATATGAAATGTCCACAACATAAGCTATTATTTATGTTGCAAATTTGTATTTGGTCTGGCCAGGTTTTGGAGGATAATCTGGAGTGGGATGAGATAGCTTGGTCGCAAACTGGTGCCTGGATTGGTGGCAAAGAATACAATCTTGCTCGTGCACATTTTCTTTCCCAAAGATAGATGTGTGTTGGATGTGCTGAACACAGCATGCGTTCCTCTTTCTGAGGGGATTTATAGATAGCGAACTCAATGCTGTAAGTCGGTAGTTTTAGAAGCCAAATTATACTTGCTGCATATGGTTTGGTTTGAGACACTCTTCTCTTGTTTTCTAGTTCATGTTGTTTGTTTTTGTACAATACAACATCCTTCAAATGTTCAGGTAGTATATTAAGCCCAGGTCGGGTTATAAGATTCTGCCGCATTGTGCGGACGGATGTACTTTAGATAAACTCAGTCTTTTCTTAGTTTGAAAATGGAAAAGGGCGTTGATGAAATGATAGGGAAGGAAAATAGTTTACAGTTGAGGTGAATAGTGTGACATTTGAGGCAAAGAAAATGGGAGTGATTGCATCTAATATGATACTACTCCATCCGTTCCGTTCGGGAAATGTTGTCTAGTTTGCCATTTTTGGTAAATGGACCTCACTTTCCATTAACTTATTACACTCACATTTATTATAAAAATTAATATATAAATGTGGGACCTACATTTAATTAATTTTTCCCATCCATTTTTCTTCACATTTCTTAAAAACTCGTACCGAGTCAAACTTGGATAATAGTTTAGGACAGACGGAGTATGAATTTTTTATTGATTTTGAGTTTTCTGTTTGTTGGTTAATATATTTTCCTATAGCTAATATAAAATTGTTGAAGACTTTTCTCGGTAACTCTTATTGACTCTGATGTTGATAGTTGTTGAAAATATAAAATATAGAAAATGGAATTTGAGTTAAATTCACAACTCCATCTGCGAATAGAAGTCCTATTTTTCCATTTTGGTTTGTTTGCTAATAGGAGTCCTGGTTCATAATTAATATAAATGGTAAAGAGATCTCGCATTGAACTAATTCATTTCACTCACATATCATTTAAAATTAATATATACAAGTATTTTTTCATTTTGGTCTGTTTGCTAATAGGAGTCCTGGTTCATAATTAATATAAATGGTAAAGAGATCCCGCATTGAACTAACTCATTTCACTCACATATCATTTAAAACTAATATATACAAGTGAAACTCATATTCCAATAACTTTCTTCCATCCACTTTTTTTAATATTTCTTAAAATTCATATCGAAAAGAAACGAGACTCCTATTTATAAACGGAAGGAGTATAGGTTAATTAGCACACTAGCTCGTACTATTATCTTAGGGCATGCTTGGTATGATGGAATGGAATGGAGGTTGGAATGAAATGTCAATTTTATTGGATTTCCTTTGCATTTTCATCCATTCACTCATTCATTCCATCACACCAAACAAATGAATAGAATGGAAGTAGAAATCACATTCCATTTCATCATACCAAGAAGCCCCTTAGACTCTTAGTCCCGGAGGTCATGCTTGTCACATTTACCAATTATTTGAGAGGTTATAGTATGAAATATGGCTTGGAGGAGAACATAATTTAAGGATATAATGTTAGAGTTCATATTAAAATCGTATTGAAGGACGTAACATTAAAGTTTATATTGAAAATCATATTTATATAGAAGGATATAATGCTGGAGTTCATATCAAAATCGTCTTAAAGGACATAATGTTAAAGTTTATATTGAAAATCATACTCCCTCCGTCCCGCTTTAGCAGTCTCATTGACTTTTCTACACTCGTTTTGTAAAAATGATAATAAATAGTTAAAGTGGAGAAATAATAAAGTAAAAAAGAGAATAATATAGAGAAGAGTCTTATCTACATTATTCTCTTTTTTACTTTATTATTTCTCCACTTTAACTATTTATTATCATTTTTACAAAACGAGTGCAGAAAAATCAATGGGACTGCTAAAGCGGGACGGAGGGAGTATTTTATAGTACTGTTTTGTATTGTAAAACTTAGTTTTATGCATTTGTGAGAATAAATTTATTTATCAGATGATTTGTCAGTTATCATGTTGATTCAATTCATAGAAAAATAGGAGTAATTGATAATAGAATAAATAGTCCTTCTATATTATAGATTGATCGATAGACTATATTTACGTGTTGCCATGTAAACTAAATTAAAGATCTCAGTAAGTATTCATTTCTAAATCTATGCAAGTCACACTACCCCTTTGTGACTCATGACCTATTGGTTAGAAGAGAAACGTCTTAACAACTGAGTTGCATTTCATCGTCAAGTAACATTGAGTATGTTGGTAATATATTACTTTGACTTGTCAATATGTGCGCGCTTTTTATTATCCAATACCATAACATTTCGATAACAATGGTCAATATTCAAGTATGACTAGTATCGTTAAGTAATAGAATCGCATCATGGTTTGCAAGAGCTGATGTTGTCCCCATGAAATATTCTATTCAAAGTTTTATTGTATAGAAATCTAGCTAACTGGAATTAATAGTAATACAATAAATAAAGGTCATTAGAAATCTTAACACTCTTTTAAAAAATAAAGTAATTATATTAAGACAGGTCAACAAACTTAATTAATTAATGAATATATAATCATGTTATACACAGAGAATTGATTTAAACTAAAAAAGTCAGGATCAAACTTAATAGCGACTCTTTAAATATGGAGGATAATCAGATCATAATACATGTAGTATATTGCATGAACAATAAATATGCATTAGATGTATACTACATATACATTTGAATATAAACATGAAAATAAAATAATGAGACAAATAGTGTTCCTAGCTCTTCAAAATTTTCAAAGTTGGACTATTTTCTGTCTCCTAGATTTAGAACTTTGATATTATTCCACGTTCATACTCTTGCGCAAGAATGCGGATGTAGACCTAAACATACATTTATTCATTTTTAATTCCCTATTCTTCCGTAAGAACACAACACCCACATCTGTGCTCTTCCGCAATGCATGCTCTTATACTATTCATGGATCCCATTATTTTATTATTCAATTTAAATATTTTAATTACGAAAAATATTTTCATAATATTGAAATGCATTCAAAATGCTCGAAACACTATTATAAATTATTAAAAAAATTAAAAATTACATAACTAAAATCCTAAAAATAAAAAATTATATCCGTGGAAATTTAAAGAGAGTTGTTTGGTGTAGTGTGATTTTTTGGATTGAGTGGAGGTATTTGTAGATGAAAATGTGAATTTTGGGGTAAAAATAATGAAAAAATAAATTAAAAGCGAAAACACTGGATATATTTTATTAGGAAGTGGGAAATTTTTTATATTTAAATCTGAAATTTTAGAGTTTCCGAACTTTTTTTTTCAAAAAAATAAAAAGAAAATCCAGCGGCATTGCCGTTGGTCAACTAGAAAATGCCACGTCATCTGCTCGTCGACAAGAGCACGTCCGTACTGTCGGCAAGAGCGCAACGACGAGCATGTCTCTTCCCATGCCGTCGGCAAGAGCGCAGCGACGAACATGTCTCTTCCCATGCCGTCGGCACACTTCCTGTGTGACATCCATGACCTAAAACATGCATCATTTTGCCTATTTAAATATTTTATTGATTTATTTATCATTGCATATTTTTTTTATGTTATTTGGATAATTATGTGTTATATGTATAAGTGTGTATTTGTACGTGAATTTTTGATAGCTAAATTAAATTTGTATGCATGTGTACGTGTAGTAATGTGTGTATATGTGCACGAGATAATATAGTACTACTATTATGTACGTACTTTACACATTTATATATTTTGTTTGGGATAGACTAAGGTTATAATATTAAACAAATATGCATACGTACGTGGCATAGAAAATGAGTATTTTCATGCATTAGTTTGCAGCTCAAGTGTTTACAAAATTACACGTTTTTAGTTACTCACTTATACGTGTTTTCCTTATAAAAATATAACAAATAATAAGTGAGTCACCTAGTTTTGCAGTTGACATGTTTTAGGACTGTAGAGTATATATATTGTTATTTTTTTTCATGAGAATAAAAGAGGGGGAATTTGAGGAAGGTACGGAGTAAAATATTTAGACTTTTGAAGCAACAACTATATATATGAGACTGATAAACGAAGAGAAGGAATCGAGCTTTTGAGTAGTTTACCTATCTTAATCAGGTGTGTATAAATCACACTTTTAATTTTACATATTTTATGTGATTGATTGCTATGTGTTAAATTGAAGTGAATATTTGAATTATATGATGTGAGCCTAAAATAGTTATGTGTTATTTGATATTGATGGTGGAATATTGAATATGTGAGTGGTGCTATGGATATATTTTTATATAGCACTAGAATTATTTGCATCATTGAATTAAAGAGGATATGTGACAGTCTTGCCCTGGGTTCTACGGGCATATTCAATGATAATGGACCTACGGGTCAAAGAAAATGTGCAAAGAGGGGCCTTCGTGGAAAGGTCAAATCAAAGAGGGGCCTTCGTGGAAAGGTCAAATAATTAAAAGGGACCTTTGGGTCGTATACAATGGAAATCCCGGACAGATACTAGGCTTGAACTGTCACAGAATAATAAACTAAATAGAGTGGGATATGCATATGTATATGGAATTAATTTTAATATTTGTTGATAATTGTTATATATATTGGTTAAAGAATATAATTGATTGTTTGGGCTGTGAATTAAAGGTAAGATTTATATACACTGAGTTGTGGCTCATATAAACTACTAATATTTTTCAGGAATAAGATATCAATGATGCGTGGGTTGATGTGAGTTACAGTTATTATAAGGGTCGGCGGCTGACGCATTTTTGGCAATCTTCTCCTCCTCATCTTTTTTGCATATAGATAAATGTATAGTATATAGAGTGGTGAGAGGGTCCCACTACTGTTCAGAATGTTTTGAAATATGTAGTTGATAAATATTGATTTTTGAAATTATATAATATGTGTGTTTTATTTACAATACGTGTGGATTATTTATTTTAAATTTTGAATTTATTTATAGTAAGTGTATAAGTTATAAGGGTTGGGGTGTGACATCCTGCTTTCCCGAAAATGCACCACTGCGCATGCTCATAAACTCGAGTATAAGTATTGACCTTAACCACAAGATTGAAGGTTAAATCCAAATCGGTATTAACAAGTGCAAATCCAAATCGGTAAAGTGACGGCATTAACAAGTGCTTCCGAATATCTCAAAATTTTAGTCCTTTATTTCTAAGGAGTGTTCACTTACAGAACATATCTAGTCCTTTATTTCTAAGGAGTGTTCACTTACAAAACATATCTAAGAGATTCCTATATTTTATCTTTTTTCAATAAATTCTCATACAATTTTTTATTTGTTTCTCTGCTGAAAATTAGAGTTATATACTATTTCTATCTCATAACAAGATCACATTTTGTCATTTCATTCCATTTCATAATGAATCATATTTCATTTCTATCATAAATGTTAAGTAGACCTCACAATCCATCAACTTATGTCATCCACGAACTTATTTCATTTATATTTTATTAGAAACTACTCCATCCATTCTATATTAATAATGTCATTTTACTATTTTGGGAAGTTGATTCATTTATATTTTTAGCAAAAAAGTAAATTAATTTTTTATTTTATTCTATCGTTATCTCTTTTACTTTATTCACTATCTACTTAACAAATAATTCTTAAACTCTGTGTAAAAAAAAAATGCCTCAATTACTAAGGAATGAGGAAGTAATATAATTAAAATTCATAGTCCGCTGACTTTCAATCCACCTTTTTTTATATCTTTTAAAACTTATGTCCACATTAAATATGAAATGACTCTTAATATAAAATGATAGTACGAAAGGAAAATTGTTATCACTTATCTGCAATAAAATTGATTGCGTGTATAGCAAGTATTGTTTCTGTCCTAATAAAAATGAAATATTTTTCATTTTTTGGATTGTCCTATTAAAAATGAAACGTTTCTTAAAATGATACATAACATCATTTCTATTTTTTCATCTCTCTCAGTTTACTCTCTCTTTATCACTCACAAAATAACATTACATCAAATTTTATATCAAAAAATAAATATTTCATTTCCACAAATAGAAATAACTCTATCAATACTTTTTGAGTTGTCCTATTAAAAATGAATCATTTCCTAAAATAGAAATAACTTTATCAATACTTGTCTCTCTCTCTTCTTTAACTCATAAAACAACACTATATAAAATCTCGTGCCAAAAAATAAATATTTCATATTTATTGGGATAGAGCGAATATTTCTTTTTAGAATATCTCAATAAAGTTGAGTTATTTTATTTTTTAATAAAAATAAAATATTAAATCAGTCTTATATTATTTACTTTTTATTATCTTTCCTTGAGTATTTTATTTATTTATTTTATTTTATTTTATTTTTATTGAATCCGCTCAACACTATTTCTTCTATATTTATGCCCAAAAAGTTTGGACGCAAATTTAGCTGAGACGAAGTGAGTATTTTCTTTTAAAAAATCTTGATTAAGTTGAATTATTTTTAAAAAGAAAATTAAAACAATTAATATGCGTGGGCTGACGTATCATCAATTTTCTGGTTAACTGCAACCATTCAACAAAAGAGGAAGAAGCAAAAGGAGGATCTCTCTCATCCGCCGGCTGACTTTTCTGCTCAATCTGTAGATTTTCATCCGGATTTATGGATTTCAACTCTCGCTCCTCTTCCGCCGCCGCTTCCTTCTATACATCTGTTGTTGCTCTTCCATCATCCTCCACCTCCAATTATTTACCTTCAATTCACCCCCTTTCGCTCAGGATACGTCAATCTCCTCTCACCGATCCCTAATAGGTAATTCAAAATCCTTATTGTTTGTTGTGATAGAAAAGATTCTTCTTTTTTACTGCAGCAATCCGCGAAACTCTTCTATTTATGCAATATTGCAGTTGTTCCCTTTCCGTTTTCCCTAAATTGTTCCAAATTGGATAACGGATTTCTACTGAAAGAGAAATAAGATGAGCAGTGGTGGTGCTGGCCACAGAGCTAAGGCTCGTAGCATCTCCGGTTGGACTGATTTTGACCTTAATCAAAGAAGGAAGCAGCAAGGTGCTGCCGACAATCATGATTCCAATCCTTATCCTTCCTTATCAGCCCTAGCTGCACCTAGAAAAAACGAATCCCTTTTAGTTAAACCCTTTTCATCCGTGCTTGCCCCTTCAATTGCTTTTCCTTCCTTGAAAGATGTCAAGAGTAGCAACTCTCCAGCCACCACTTCTACAGCTGAGAACGCTGCCACAGCTAAGTTAGCTTATGGAAAGCTTAAAGATCGCCACCCCTGGGCAGATGAAAGCTTGATTCAGGATGTTTTGGCTGGTGTAAACGACAATGTCGATGAGGCTTTGTCTTTACTAGAAGCAATGGTCATTACTGATAATCATCAAGTTGACAAGAAGGAAGAAGTTGAGTCAAGCTGCAATAATTTTGACTCTGCAGCTGGAAATCACAGACAATCCATGGATGGGGGATCTTCATTACAGTTACTGGATATCATCAAGTCTTTACCCGTTGAACCCGAGCCTGAGTGGGGAGAGGATGATGTCTATCTGATATACCGGAAAGATGCAATAAGGATGACGAGGTAGTACTATGTTTCTTGATTATGGTCACTTTTTGTGCAGCATATAAGTAATGATTCAGACCATTGTCTCATAGCTATGTTCTGTTTCTAGAAACATATTGCATCAGACTGTTTTAGTTTCTTATGTCCTTTGCTTGTTATATTTTTCGTTGTTTTCAAGTTCTGATCCAGTCGAACCATTTCCATCTGAAAGCAACTATTGTCTAATGCTTGTCAGCCGATGACATGACATGGTTAACCTTTTCCATTTTCTGCCTGGTTCTGTTGTGTGTTTTGGTTAGTGGTTGAAGGTGATAAGTAATGATTTGTTTAGCTTAGTAGAATAAAGTACTGACTCAGTGCCATCAAAATGAGATGCCCAAGAAAATGCTCTTTCTGAACTTTCGTTTTCTATTAGCACGTGTAAACCCGAATGATTCCCACTATGTTAATTGACTTATTCAAATGCATTAATGTTGAATTCTTCATGTTGTAGAATAAAATGCCTGCCTGTGCAAATATACCAAAGTTATTACTTGGAAAATGAAAAAGATCCCACTCCCAAACAGGAATTCTCAATAATCTTTTCTTGCCTTTTTATTTAATTGTTCCATCTCATATGATCAGATCAGCATCTCGTCATTCAAAGTCTGCTAATGATGCATACATAAGGGGTGACCATGCAGCCGCTCACCATTTCTCAGTTAAAGCTCAACAAGAATGGGCTGCTGCTGAGAGGCTCAATGCTAAGGCAGCCAAAGAAATTCTGGATTTGAGGAATTGTAAAAATGATCCATGGACATTAGATTTACATGGTCTTCATGCAGCAGAAGCAGTTAAAGCATTGCATGAACATTTAATGAGTGTTGAAACCCTACTATCACCGCACTGTTTAGAAGCACAGCAAGTAATGGTAAAGGAATCCAGCGTGTCAGTTGCTGCATCTGCACAATCATCTGGTCAGCTTGAGATGGAGAAGTTCGGGAGACGGCACCCAACTTCTAGGCAGAGGATTACATTGTTACAAGTTATAACAGGTATGTGCCAGAAAAAAAAAAGAATCCTTTGGAATAAGCGAATAAGGCTGATATTGATAGAAATGTTGCATGCACTTGGTGGTGAAAACAACTTAGAAACCTCTGCAAACTTTAGATATTGGCACTCACTTCTTTTCTGTGTGTAGGTTAGAGTAAGGAATCTGATCTGATACAGTCATATATTTGCATCTCTCGCAGGAAAGGGTAATCATAGCCGGGGATCAGCTGCACTCCCATCAGCTGTCAGAAACTTTCTCAGTGAGAAAGGGTGAGATTTCCTTCTTTCCTATTATACTTTTGGCAGAGGAAGTTTTGAATCAAGATAGTACAGTGGAACAAAATGTCCTGGTATTTGATAACTAGTATACTCTCTGCAGGTATAGTTTCGATGAGACTAGACCTGGGGTTATAATGGTACGACCCAAGTTTCGGTTGCGATGAGCCATTGGTGTCCCATTTGAAAAAGAATAAACTGTGCTACAGTGAGCTGGTGGTATGTGAATATATATTGATTACTATTATGCAATCTAATTTCTCCTATGTTGGGGTTGACTGAACTACCATAAGGAAATTCATTGCTGGAAGCTGCTGTTGTCAGTGGAGGCACATGTAACGAACATACAATATTTATGGTGTGAATTAGTGTTAGCTGAGATAGTACAGTTGGTCATGTTTAGCTAGTTACTCTTACAGATATATCATGAGTTTAGTGGTTTAAACATAGAATACTGTACATGTACTACAAGGTTAGCATTTCAGAACAGGATTTAGTTTTATGACTCAATAGCCCTGAATCATGATTATTTTGTTAGCACTATTAAACCAAGTGATGTTAAGGTAGAGCATGTGTACTCCTTTTTATTGCTACTGGGCCCGAGATATCAGCTTTGGCCCGCACTGTTCACTGCGATTCGGCAAGAATTTAAAAAATGTCAAGTGCCCTGGTTTATCACTTCTGCATTGGGAAGTGCACCATGGACTACAAGTAGATTCCTTAAGTTACCCCTGTTTTTTGTGTCAATACAATTGAATTTACTTCCACTCCCGATTTCATTGTCCATTTGCATCAGAGTTGCAATAAAATATTTCTCTCATGGTGTTTACGGGTTCATGGCGATTGTATTGGTGTTGCTCGGAGCTGTTATAGGAAAACTAATAGTACGATGTTAGCACATCGTTTTAATAGACTCGTTTTTTTTTACTATGTGGTTGAGTGTCGTGATGAAGAATTTGTGACGTTAGCTTGTGGGGACTCTTGTATTTTAAACAATATTGTGCTAGTTTATCTATCTATGTGCATAACGTTCATTTTATGCATGAAATTATGAGATAAGTTGCTGGTAAATATGAAATGCATACAAGTCTCCATCAAGACCCACAAATACAATTTCTGTAAAACAAAAAGACTTTCAGTTGAGGAAATTGATGCAAGTTTGATCACTAGACACCCAAGCATGCTGACAAAATATGACAAAGTATTCTACACACAAGAAACTACCTAAAATGTGTGGTTGATTGTACAAGGTTTTGTGGTGGGATTTGTTGGACAAATCACGAATGTGACCTGAAAGTGAGGCTCTTTCACTACCACGTGCTGGAACGTGCATCGTACCCCAACGTTCAGATCGTTTTTCTTTATGAATCGGTTTACAGATTTGGCCTACCATGCACAATAACTTATCCTTTCATCTTTTTCCATGTCTGATAACCCTACATATATTAACATACCCACCAATGTAAATTCTCTATGTGGGTGTTCATTAGAGTAAGACCGAACAGGGGCGGATGCAGCCCTTTAGTAGGTGGGGCATTTGCCCCTCCTCACCTCTTCCCCTCCCTTCTATATTTATTACAAATTTTCACGTATATATGTAAAATTATATCAAATGCCCCTTCTCAAAAATGAAAATTTTATTAACTTTGCCACTCCTATAATGAATTCCTGGCTACGCCCCTGGTCACCGAAGCATAGCTGAACCGTTGGCTAGTCACCTCTAAATATGGATCATAATATATTATTGAATCGGATAAGAACTAACCATTGGATGAGTCAATCTCCTTGCTGACTTGCTGTGATCAGACAATGGGAGTTTTGTTGCACTTGCATGGTGTACGATCAATTAGAATTGTTAAAAAAGGTTAAAACAAAGAGATGGTGATTAGAAAAAAAATGTTTAGTTTCGTCAGCACTTAGAGGGCATCCACTTTCGAACTTATAGTGTTTGACATAGAACACACTCCCCTCAGCATATAAATTGGGACAAAAGAAGCAGTAGCATTGACAGGCTTGGATCCACTGCTATGTCAAAGAGTACAACACGGAATCCCCATTGAACCCGATTATATGCTTTAGCCATATCCAATATCAGTGTCACATTTGGCGAGGGGTTGCATTTGTCAAGTTCATGTATCACCTCTTGCGCCAAGAGGCGCAAGAGGTGATACATGAACTTGACAAATGCCAAGAGGTGATACATGAACTTGACAAATGCAACCCCTCGCCGAATGTAGCACTGAAATTGGCCAAAGCATATGATTTGTTAAGTGGGGATTCCTATTAAAGGTCTTGAAACAGATGCATCAGCTCATGTTAGTTTTCAATCTTGGTGAACGGTTCTCCAGCATGCTTCTTTAATTCCTCTTGCGGCCTTAGGCGAGGTGACCCCCTTCCGTCTTCTCTTTTTGTGCTTGCAACAGAGTACCTCTCCCGGTCTCTGGATAAGCTCGCCCTTGGCCAGAAAAAAAAATGGCATATTTGACCAAGAGCTATAAAATCATTTTTACCCAAGCAAAACAAACGTCCCTCCACAAAGTGGTTAACTGTCTTGCTCACTAAGAGGTCCAGGACGGATGGCTCAAACTCCATGCTGATGGCCCTTTCTACCGAACGTCTGGTGCCGCGGGAGGGGGTGGTCTGTTCAGGTACCCAAGCGGTAATTTGTTGAGAGCCTTTTGTACCTTTCTGTTACGTGGTGAGACCGGACTCTTTTGTAGCTATTTCAGTTATGAGATAAGAGTATGAATGTGTCTATCCTAATTAAGTAATTATAGCATTATTAGCTTGATTGAAATGGACATTGAGGCCTCCACCCTTCACTTCATGGTTTTTTTTTTATTATTTAAAAAAAAGAAAAGAGTACTAACAGGAAATAGTACATTCTGAATCCAACTAACTAGGTAGAGTTAGACCTTAGACTGTTTGTGGATGAAGCTCTTGAGTTCGGAAACGAGGAGCGTAGATTCAGGAAGCTCAGGAAAAATGTAGAAGGCGTGGAACATGTTGGGGTAGTCGACGAGATAAGCTTCTTTCCCGGATTCAATGAGCCAGTTGTAGTAGCTCATCTGCCAGTCCTTTAGCGAGTCGAACCCCGCCACCACCACCATGGTCGCCGGAAAACTAATATTCGAAATATCAACTGCGTTCGGCCCGCACACATTGATGACCTCATGGTCGCGGTCTGCCCGGGGCATGAACGCCTTCCACATGAACTGCGTCCGGGCAGGGTTGACAATGACGTCCACGCCTTCCAGCTCGATCTCCGATTTCCGGACCTGCTCTCCCCCGAAGAAGGGCTGTATTGCAATCACTCCGAGTACCCTGAGCTCGCCTGGTGGCTCTGCGTGCTGGGCAACGCGCAGAGCCACGTGGTGGGCCAGGTTGCCCCCGGCGCTGTCCCCTGCCACGAAGCAGCGGGACAGGTCGGCCTTCTCCGGGAGGATCCTGCTCCCCTCGGCCTCGAGGAACCGGAGCACGTCGTAGCCGTCGTCGTACTGCGCCGGGTACGGGTGCTCCGGGGCGAGGCGGTAGTTCACCGAGACGACGACGGCCGGGATCGCGCGGGCGAAGCGGCGGCAGACGTCGTCGTAGGCCTTGAAGTCGGGGGAGAGGTAGACGAAGCCGCCGCCGTGGAAGAAGACGAGCACGGGGAGTTTCTGAATATCGGAGTCGCGGGGGACGAAGAGGCGGAACCAGAGGCCGCGGGAGGGGTCCACGGGGACGTCGGAGGTGGCGACGCCGTGGCGGGGCTTGGAGGAGGAGGGTGGGACCTTCAGGATGTAGGTTAGAGTCGAGAAGAGGCGGCGGTTGACGGTGCCGTCGGGGCGCATGGTGGCGTCGGTGACGGCGCTGAGGAAGAAGAGGCTGATGCGCGTCTTGAGAGGGAGCTGAGGTCGGTGTACAGCGGATTTATCCATCACACCCAAATCAATTTCGAATTCAAGATAGATTGGGAGAAAATCAAAATACAATGGAGGGTAGGGATAGGCTGTAGTTGAATTTATTGGTGAAAATATTACCGGCCCACACTTTTTTGCAGTACGAGTATTTAAATCTTACCTGTCGACTGTCGTCCAACCACCCACCAATCGCAATAACACACTTTTCTTCATTATTTTTACCATCAAGTACTCCAACTGCGGACTAATCGGTTGCAAATTGATTGAGTTGTAAATTTTGAGCTAGTCTCTTAGAATTGGACTGATCAAAGCTAAAATTTAACAATGAAAAATAATTTTTTTTACTTTAAATGATTCTTGAATTATATAAATATATATAAAAAATAAATATACTGGAAATAATACTATGATATCAAAAAATTCAATGTAGAAAACAATAAAAAAAAAATCAAAAAGGAATACATATCTCCCCATCGAATAATGAGTAAAATTAGTCATATTTATACTACTCCATATCTTATTAATTTAAGTGAGAGAGTTTTAAAATATATATTCACACTCAAGAATGATTAAATCATAAGCTATTTATCTAAAAAAGATATTCCACTTTTCTTTTTAGTCTCACAATAATATCATATTTTCTTTTCTTTAAAAGATTCTCTCTCATATTAATATATAAAAATATATCATCTCTTTCCACTTAACATACAAAATAATATACACGCGATAAATACATAAATTGATATTATGAATTATTAAATTAACGCAAAGATTCATGGAAGGTAATTTAGGAATTGTTATTTGATAGTACTTGATAGTATCAATTTGTAGCAATTAATGATAATAGGAAAGAAATATATACATGGTTTAGAATTAGAGAATTGGTAGACGCCTAATTTTTAAACATTTGTATCATAGGGAACTAAGGACAGTTGTGAATAAAAGTTAATTCCGAGAGTATTAATTAACTAGAGATAGTATATTAAATAATACTTCCTCATCTCCAATGAGTATGAATAATGGGTTCGGCACGAATTTTAATAATTAAGGAGAAAAGTAAGAGAGAAAGAAAGGGTAGTGAAAATAATGTTAGTGAAAAATGGGATCCACACTATTATAATGGTATAAGTTGTTAATGATAATGGTATGATTTTAAATAAAATGATGTGTAAGGGTAATATGTAATTTGAATTTCCAAAACTAGAAATTTCATACTCCTTCCGTCCCATTTTAGGAGTCATGGTTTACCATTTTTAGGTGTCCCATTTTAGAAGTCACGGTTAGAATATTCCATAAATGGTATTAGGCCCCACATTCCACTAATATTTTATTATAAAACTAATATAAAAAAGTAGGACTCACATTCCACTATCTTTTTTTACCAATTTTCCTTTACATTTCTTAAAATCTGTGCCGAACTCAAATGAGACTTCTAAAGTGGGACGGAGGGAGTATTTTTTAGGGACGAACGAATAAAAAAATAGTTCATACTCTTTTCGGACGGAGGGAGTATAGGGCTGTGAGCCTTTTAGTTTTTATTACTCCATATTTTTTCAGTCCACCAATCCAAATTAAAACTCGAACTGCTAATCTTCATCTTCATTTAGTTTATGCAACCTAAGCATGACGGCCCTATTAGGCTGTAGCTCCGATGGTCTTAGCAGTTTGATTCCGGCTAAGCCCCTGCTGGAGCGGTGGCTTGGCCTGAGCAGGATGCGTCACTGCCTCCAATAGCCCGTCCTGTAAATCCGTCTAGCCTCATTTTTCGTATTATCTTTATTTCTATTTTTTTTGTAAAATTTTTATCTTACTAAATAAAATAAAATATCAAAACAACATAAATTAAATGTAACACTACAAAATATTTAATCAAAAAAATTAATAGAACGAAAATACTAGTAGTACTTAATTAAAAAACATAGAAAATTAAAAAAACCAGATCACTATTCCATTCTCAAATGGCTTTTGAGTTGGTTCATGAGTTCCCCAAGAACTTCTCGCTTGGCTGGGTTCTGATAGGCGGTGAAGGCGTAATGTGTGTCCAACAACAGCCTCTGCGCCGTGACCCAGACCAAGGACGTGAGTTGCGGGTCTTGGGGCATCAGAGATAAGGCTTCTGGCTCGGATGTCGGTGCCTTCACCTTTCCCTTCCTCTTGGCCACTTTAATCCCAGTGGGACGATGACTATCTATACGATAAGTGTGGTATTTCAGAATTTTGCCCGCTCCTGCATAGCTTCTATGACCACAACTAGTATTGGGCTTTTATTTCAGCCCACAACTCAACTAGGCAACTTGACATTTAAGTTCTTGTAATATCCAAACTCAGCCAATCGTGACCATTCATTCAAATCATGATTGCCTCTATGCGATGCCCTCTTCCTGTTTGCTCTTCTTCTCCCTCCGCCAATTCATTCAAATCAACACCTTGTATCGTTGCATTTGCTGGTAGCAATCGCAAGAAATCAAGCAGATTGAAGGTGAAAGCTACTGCGGCCCAGCAAGAAGAGGATTTCCAAGTCCTGACAGCCATCCAGACCAGATACAACAACGTAGTAATTGTTGATACAACTGAATCAAGGCTTCTTCTTCTCGACTCAACTCGTACGCCTCTCGATTCTAGAGCATTTCATTCGTAGTAGTAAATGATAAGGAGTGGTTAATCTTAGCTATGACGCTGCAGATAATGTGCATAGCATGCTTAACAAAGAGACCAAATGGACAGATTCCTATTGGGTATGTTTATGCACATGCTGTGTTGTTTGATGATGGAAAGAAGACTTATGAATCATCATGTCGATTTGCAGGATGAGTTTAGTGCATTGCCACCTGTGGTTCCTCCGGGCCCTATTGCAATCTTTGGCTTGGTAAATTAACTCACGATTAAGTGTCTCAAGTTTCCTCAGTCTCGTCTTTGAATTGATGGCTCAGTCGAAATGTTAGGGCGGAGGAACGGCTGCACATTTGATGCTTGATTTGTGGCCATCGTTGCAGATTCATGGCTGGGAGATAGATGAAATTGTAATGTGAATATGTTATCATCCTCAATTCTGCTATAAATGCCAACTAACTGCTTGATTGTCTCACACTTTCTTCTTTCTTGCAGTTGATACATTTGTCCAGAGAATATTTTGGACTGTCCGACTTGGAGAAGCAAACTAGAGAGGGTGGACTGCTTACTACTCACATCGGTGATGTTTTTTCTCCCGAAGCTGCTATTTCGGGAGGATATGCAGGCATCGTTGTTGATCTGTTTGCAGAGGGAAAGGTTTTGCCAGAGTTAGAACAGGTGTATACAACTTCCATTTTTCTACATTTTGTAGCAATGCAATCACTCTGAAAACTTGTAGTAATATGATTATTCTTGATCAGGCTGCTACTTGGTTACAACTATCTGAGAAATTGATGCCTGGAGGCCGCTTCATGGTAAACTGTGGTGCGGGTGAAGGTGAAGCGGTTTCTCGAGATAATGAAACTTGGAAGCTGAATGCAGCAATTAGGGCCATGTGTGAAGCATTTCCTGGTCAAGTAGGGTTGCTTCTTGTCTTTCACTTGCATTTTTTTGGCCAATTGAGTTCCAATTATAATTGTTTGTTTTATAAGGTGAATTGGAAGAAGATGCCAAAGGGTTCAGGAGAAAACTATATGGCTTTGACAGGGGTTTTGCCAGATTTGAGTGCCTGGTCTGCTACTCTCCCTTACCCGCTCAATTCAAGCATCAATCCATGGAAGACATGTACCTGAAGAGAGACAAGTTCTTATAATTCATCTTTCATTTTCTATATGTATCATTCAAATATCACACCTTTATAGAGCTAGAGAATGATGATGAGTTTCAAAAAATAAAATATATACACATAACAAATCTAAGTTCATACTTTACAGCAAAGTGAAACTGAATAAGAAATCAATAAATTTAATGCTGATTGCACGTAGCTATCTATCTATACATAAATAAAAGAGGACTTTTGAGAAATATTATAAATGCCATTGTAACTCATGAAATCATTGACTAATAAAGTTTGTTTCGTTTTTCAATGCAATAAGTGGAAAAGGTTGTAATGATTTACGAATTAGAAATCTATAAATTTAATGCTGAATGCACGTAGCTATACATAATATATTATAAATAATTGACCTTTCATCTTTATTATGAATTAATTGCACCAAACTATTTTTGTCAAATGTTATAATTATAAATATAAATTGTGGTTGTGAGTTTGGGAGGAAAAATGGTATGGGAGAGATTGATTTTAATAAATGGCATTAATGAGAATATCACAAATTAATGGGCCTCCAAATAGTGAGAATATGGCCCAGTTTAAGCTTCACCCACTATAACGGAGAATAATCATTTAAATATTCCAAAATCATCGTCTTCATTTCTGTTGCAAAAGCTCTGACTGGCGTTTCATTTTTCTCATCCTCCCAGCCCAGGTAATTCTATTTCTGCCCAGCTAATCATTATCCTAAATTTCAATTTTATTGCTAATTTTCTCAATTAATTCTGTTTTATTGATTTGATTACGCAACTGCCCTTTTGTGCCTGTGCTGATTTTCAATTTCCACTCAAAATTCTCTTTCATGCGAACGTGTCAGTGTGTTTGATCATAGGCGTGAGATTAACTCCTCTCGATCTAAGTCCGGGAATAATTAACCAAAAAATACATGTATTAGTGCAGCCAGAAACCCTGATTCCATCTACTTTCTTTCCTTGTTTATTCAATTGTACCTTCATTATCGTTGTTTCTGCATCTTTCACTTGGCTAGGCTCGTTTTGTACATTTGTATACGATGTATTTCTGTGGAATTGCTGCAGAATGTACTTCTCCCTGTCACCCTGTGTTATCTGTATGTAACCTACTAGATAATTTTTCTGATTGAAAATGTTCCAACATCTGCAATTCAGATTTGCCATTTCAAGTTAACAAGTACGTACATTGATTAGCTATTGCCAATTTCCTCTCTTTGTTATGGCATATCTAATTATGCAGAGAAGTTTGCAATAGATCCGTATATATCAATCTGCACTCTGCAACTGACTCTCATCTGCATTACTTATTATTAGGGTTAACATTAATATGACATGCAAAATATGTTTTATTTTTATCTGAATAGCACTTATCCTGACTGTTAATTCCCACTGTGATGCTTGAGTATTAACTATTTACAACTTATGCTTAAATGATCTAGCTCGTCTTGTATGTTTAAAATGTATTTGGTTCAATACCTTTTCTAAGATGACCCTTCCTCAAGTACCTAAGATATATCCCAGTCTAGCAAATTAAGTGTATCTACTGATACTTTGATAGCATTGAGTCACACGTATTGGTACTTATTTGAGGCCTTCATGCTTATCGACATCCGTGTAATGCCATCTACAACAACATGCATGTAGTATCCTTCTCTTCCTTTCTAACTGTAATTGAGATTACACATGCTTATTTATTTTTTTGGTTCTGAAGTGTTGTTGTCTTACTCCTTTGACACAAAACATATGGAAAATGTAGCTTAATACATCGGATATTCCTTTAATTAGGTCCATTGCTGCTTTCATCTCTTGTGCTATGGTCTCACCATTTGAATGATTCTACATCATTGGCTTCGTAATTGCTTTGATCCAG
This sequence comes from Salvia hispanica, assembly GCF_029641045.1. Classification (NCBI taxonomy): domain Eukaryota; kingdom Viridiplantae; phylum Streptophyta; class Magnoliopsida; order Lamiales; family Lamiaceae; genus Salvia; species Salvia hispanica. Next base: position 11,262,034 of record NC_142693.1, on the reverse strand, counting down.
GTCTTTTTCGCTAACGTAGAAGGCTACTGGAACCTTATTCCCCCCTCATTTGGTATGTTGTAAGGCCAAGTATGTCTGGTGACCGGACTTTTGTAGACGGGGACGCTTCCTCTGGGTCTGGCGAGGAAGCAAACATGTTAGATAGCCAGAATAAACACCATACCGCGATTCCTCACTCAGGGCAGCACAAGAGAAGCCGCAAAGCAACAGGTGATGCTATTGTGGATGCTATGTTGGAGATAGCTGCAGCTTCAAAGATGAGAGCTGCTGCAATCATGAGAAATGAGGAGCGTTTCACCATTAGCAAATGCATAAAAATATTGGATGAGATGCAAGGTGTTGATCAAACTGTATACTTTTTTGCCTTGGATTTATTTGAAAATCCCTCAGCAAGAGAAACTTTCGTATCTCTTAAAAGTGAGAGGCGATTAGCTTGGATGCAGGGGAAGTTTAGAGCATCCACAAGTTCAGCAGCATGACTAGGTTGATTTATTTTCCAACTTGTTTCTTTTCTGCACATTTTTGCAATCAGGCATATTCTCTACAAAATGTGAACCAACTCTAGCAATGCTTTTCTGAATGTGGCCCATGTACTTAGCTTGATTTTTTGGTCAGAGATGCTATGGGAAATGCTTGATGGTTTATATGTTTTTCATCGCACTATGATATGTGTTTCTGGTTTATATATGATTAGGAGGTGTTAACTGTTAATGCCTAATTTTGTAACAAAAACCAAGATTGAATAAAGATTATCTTACATAAATTGCAGCCTTTATCTTATACAGGGAAAAATTAATCAGTAAACTTTTAGCAAATGGGTTGAAATATACTCCATTTAAAGATAAAAGTATTAGATGCAAGACTTTTATGAATATTAAATGGGAAATTGCCAACATATCAAGAAATTTTGTCAAATTTTAATTAATCCTGCAACTTTAAAAAATATTCAATCATATCATAACTTCATCAGTTTTTTCTATTGTTCCATTAATTTAGATTAGGAGGAAATCATGTACGTAAGATTTAGAAGGCAAAAAACTTTAGTCTAATATGTACGTTTGTACTAAAGTCAATGGCTTTTGCATATACACACATTTGCAAAAAAATGGATTTCAATTTTCAAGTCATATTAGTATAATTTTCCTCCACATCTAAATAACAATTAAAAAAAAATCAAAATTATGATATAAGTAACTATTTTAAAAAGGGATGGAATTGAGCAGTAAATAGCTAAATTTCATAATTTTTTGTGGCAATTTGGATTTTGGCCTATATTAATACAGCTGAAGATTCCTCAAACATTATTGGATTTATTATTTAAGTAATTATGAGCATAAATAAAATGTGAAATGGGGAGAAGAATGTTGGGACTGTAGTTTTACTGCTAATCCAAATAGAGTAACAGACACAGTAGTAGTTGTTCAATTACTGCTCATCCCCGATTACCACAAAACACCCCACCCCTTTCACAGCGCCTTCACCCTTTTCCCCTCTAATTTTCTTAATTATTTCCTCCAAATTCAGATTCATTTCTACCGATTTTCACTTCATCGCTCTATCTCTTTGATTTCTTTCTTTTCTCCCCCTTCTCGCCTCAGCTCGATCGATTCCCTCGTTTTGCCCTTCCCTTCCCATTTCATTTCTCTTTTTTTTTTTTCCAGAAAAAAAAATAAAAAAGAAATTTGTTATATTTGTTTATGTGCCTGATTTTGAAGATTCTTTCCTGAGTGGAGGAGGAGGATGGGATTACAATCTTCCGGTAAATTCCTCGAATTTGCTGGAGGAGTAAACCATACCATCCCTGTTTCTGACTTTCAATTCAACTGAATCTTTAATCTGTTATTCATCAATCAATATAATTGAGGTAGGATTGAGTTATGGACGAGGTCTCTGCTGCTGCCGCTGCTAGGGAAGCTGAATCCCCGCAACTCAGCGAGAGTTCAACATCTTCCTCTTCCTCATCATCCAGGATAATCTCATGGCGCCCTAGGCCGTTTGCCTTCCGACCTTATTCCCCAACTCTCCCCACCAATACCAAGCCCCAACATCTTCGGGTGGTCGTCAAGAGACCGGTATCGTTTTTCATCCCTCATTGCATAGCTACAATCACTTAATCTACGATTTCAGCTTCCCCAAGTGCCTAATTTTTGAATTGGCTGTGATCTGTCAAAGAATGTGGTTGTTGGTTTGGTTTGGTTTGGTTGCTATGGTTCTTGCTACATTTCCTATTTCACTATTGATCATGTATGCCGATTGCCGAGCATTTCATCCTGTTTGGCAGTGAAGCAGTTGATTATAATAGATCACATAAATTTATAGGTTGCATATAACGTTAGGCAGTAGATGACCTTGAAAGTAATTAGGAAGAGACCAATGTTGGAGAATACATTAATGATGCTTCATATATTAACAGGTTACCTTTAGAGGTTGGTATTAGATGTTGTTGGCATGATATTATGTATCTGCTTTGAACAAAACTATATACATTTTGACCATATAGATTCTGGACCATCTATGTATCATCAAATTATCAATGCAGAAATAAACTTGTATCAACCAACTAAACTTGTTGAAATTAAGTTGTCACTGAATCAGTATAAATTTAAATGAGTAAGTTTGTGAGTTGTGATGGCTGTGGTTGTACCAACACAAGAAATCAGGATATATTAGTCCTTTATTCATAAATCAATTCCAAAGTATAATCGCATGCCATGCTATCTGAAGAATATAAAAGTAGTGGTCTTGACTTGGGCGTGGTTTGTGGATAGAGCATCACTTCATTTTGTTGAGATAGGTTGAGTAAGAATGAATTTCTGAAGCCTTAATAGTGAAATCCCTATGTAAAATTGTCATTGGCTTGTTGACCTGAAGAAAGGAAAGATTGTTTTTGGATAAGACAGAAAGTTTAAGAAACTGCCTCAATATTGTTGTCACTGGGAAGGAGGTCAAAAGATCAAGATATTCTGGTTATATATATGGACTGTGCATATTACAATGGCTGGTCATGATTCAGTTTTATTGTTGGATGATATTATGTCCTCTATCAAGGAACTTATCTCCTTTCTGGCTTTGCTTTTGTTTTTCCTGACAAACTATTATTCATTGACATGCTGCTTATCTGTCATTTTTTGCTAGGACTCCGTTTGCTTTGTGTAACCTTTGTTGAACTTGTAGGTTAATTTTAGAATTTTCTTCTTTTTTTTTTGGTTGCAGTTGGTTGCCCGCTTGACTAAGGATATTGTTGAGATATATCAATTATGCAACCCTCAGTTTTGTTATTCAGAAGAATTGAATCTAAAGAGGTTCTTGACGTCACCATCTGTTGGACTTTTGAATGATGGTTGCGATAATGAAAACTCAGACCTGATCCTGACCGTAAATTATTCCCTCGTTAACTCAAACTTAAATCAAAGGTATGCCTATCTCGATGTCCGGGGAATTTGCTCAAGGATTTGAAGGAATGTGTACCTTTTTTGGTAGCATTAAGCATTACGTCCTACTTTCATATTTAAATAATTAATGTTAAAACTCAAGATGATACATTTTGAACATATAGTGGCAATTGCGTTATGCGAACACTTAGCAGAATACGTGTCTTATTGTAATTTTTAACAGGTGGAAGAATTTAGTTAATAAAACAGGGGATTTTTATGAGTAGTGCACTGACCCTTGTAATTTCTGGTCTATATCAAGATTCCATTGGTGTTGGACTGATACCATAGGGTTTCTAATTGTTACAATTAATTTATCTTGGTATGCCACTGGATTCCCATTTTAATATATTTCGCATTGATCAACATAATTGTTTGAATAAAATATCTTCCTGTCCGGCATTTTAAATAAGTATCAACCTAATGTTCATGGAACGAGGAAATGGATAAATAAATCAATGAATGGTTCTCAATGATATAAGTTCTTTTGTAAGAAAAATGTTACTCCCTCCGTCCCAAGATATTAGACCTCTTTCTTTTGGGCACGAGAATTTAGGAGATGTTGTTTTATGGTGTAAGTGGAGTTGGTAATAAAGTAAATTTTTACCATAAATAGAAATGGCTCAAGTATGTCGGGACACCCCAAAATGGTATATGGGTCTAATATCTTGGGACAGAGAGAGTACCATCTAGTATCCGGTCAGTAATGAAGAAAAAGTAAAAGAAAAACTGGATCGATCATCTTGGTTTTGGCATTCTGCCTGTATGAATTGCTGAGAAAAGTATTCTTTTACTGAAGTTTCTGTATCACATGGTTACATATTATAAAAAATTATTCGACATCTGCCTTTTTTCTCCTGCTCTTGTTCTCCCCTGCTAGGCTCTCTGCTTCTCACTTGTATGTAACATCAGATGATGATTTGCCATCTACTTTTTGTATGCAGGTACGTTGTGAAGGATGTTCTTGGCCAAGGCACCTTTGGGCAGGTTGCTAAATGTTGGGTCGCAGAAATGAACAGTTTTGTTGCTGTCAAGATCATAAAAAATTTACCTGCTTTTTACCAGCAGGCACTTGTTGAAGTTTCTATCCTAACAACAGTAAGCCTGCTCTGGACTTGGTTTTGTCATTTTTTTTATTCGCCTAGAACTCTTTGTGGTAGGTTTTCAGCCTTTTGTTTCTTTACGCAGTTAAATAAGAAGTTTGATCCTGAGGATAAGCACCACATTGTCCGGATTTATGATTATTTTGTGTACCAGAATCACCTGTGCATCGTCTTTGAGCTGCTTGATGTTAATCTGTGAGTTATTGGTCCACAAATATTCCATTTAGAGATAAACCTTTTTTGCTTGACCACACCTGGGAACTTAGCTGCATTGCCTTGAGAATCTTGTATCAGGTATGAGCTTATCAAGTTGAATCATTTTAGAGGGTTGTCGTTGAGCATTGTGCAGCTATTCTCGAAACAGGTGACGGTTTTTCCTTTCTCCAAGCTGGTGTGGGTTTTAAGAAAGTTTATTCATGGAATGGACTGTTTAATTCATGGAATAAGATTGATTTCTTATTATTCTAGATATTGCGGGGTTTGGCTCTCATGAAAGATGCTGGCATAATTCATTGTGATCTAAAGCCAGAGAATATTCTGCTATCTACAAGGTGAGCTGCTCGGTGATTTTGAACCCCACAAAGGTATGCATCTTATTTATCTTATATATTTAAAGTATTTACACATAAAATTACAGCGTGAAGCCAGCAGAAATCAAAATCATAGACTTTGGATCAGCTTGTAGAGAAGATCGTACTGTTTACTCTTATATACAGGTAAGCTTTCTCAATTTTGGAATTTATAAATTTGTTGATGCCAATTTGAGCTTAGTTTGTTAAGCTAGTAACCTTTTTTTTTGCAGAGTCGGTACTATAGATCACCAGAAGTTCTTCTTGGATACCAGTATCCTTGAAAATGATATAAACCCTGGCCCCTGACCCCACAAAAAAATTGCTTGGGATACCCTGGACCTTGCCATAATGGAGAAGCTAGTCTTAATCATAGTACTTCTAATTGAGTAAAGGAAAACAAGTTGTCCCTCCGTCCCGCCATAAGCGAGACGCTTCTTTTCGGCACATGATTTAAGAAATTGATATTTAAAGTGTTAAGTGGAGAGAGAAAAAAGTAGGTGAGAGAATAAAGTATACTCCCTCCGTCGACGAAAAATAGTCCCATTTTGCCATTTTTGGGTGTCCACGAAAAATAGTCTCATTTCAAAAATGGAACTTTCTCTAATACTTTATTCACTTTTTCTCCTCTCTCTTTTACCGTTTCTCTTTCCCCCTACTTTATCTATTTTTTATCCCTTCTCTCTTACTTTACTAATTTCTCATTAAAGCCCGTGCCATCCACAAATGGGACTATTTTTTGTGGATGGGAGGGAGTATGTATTATTTTTGCTGAAAGGGAAAATGACTCACTTGGACACCCTAACAAGGAAAGTGACTCGCTTATGGTGGGATAGATGGAGTATTTAATAGTCACTCGGATTTTGAGGAACTAAATTCTTGGGCTACATTTATTTTCATCTTCCTCCGCTCTTTTATGATAGTTTATACTCACTTACAGATTCTTTATGATGCAAAAAGATGCTTTTGTGTAGACCTTAACCTTGCATAGGTACACTACAGCTATTGACATGTGGTCATTTGGGTGCATCGTTGCCGAGTTATTTCTTGGGCTACCATTGTTTCCAGGTGTTTCAGAGTTTGATCTTCTGCGGAGAATGATTAAAATTCTTGGGTATGACACATCCTCTTTCTCTTTTTCAAATTTAATTAACTGATGCTCTTAAGCAATCTTTTGACTAGTGGAAAGCGAAGGTTGATGTTAATGTTACTGGAGATTTTTATCTTAGGCCTTACGGCTTTGTTTCAGTTATTATCTTTGCTTGGGCATATTTCATTTTATGAAATGAATGTCCGTGTACTCTTCAGTTATTTGATACAACTACCAATACGTCCTCCCTTAAGGTTTGGGTTCTGCTATTTATTCCACTCGCTTACTCTAAATCACTTCCACTGTTTTTTATGCTTGCTATTGTAGAATTAAATGGCCCTGAAGGCCTGGCTGTTGATCTTTGAGGTCTATTGTCTTACAAAATAAATTAATGATATCCAATCCTAATCTTGGGACAAAGATAGATTTAGATAGGAAACTGGGCACGTCTTGAAAAACATAATGAGAATCTGGTTGTGATTTGTGAATGATGTTAATTAAAATTTTGTACTTACTGAAACTGTTCTAATTTGGATAGCTTTATAAGTTTATATACTCATAAGTGTAAGCATAGATTGGGAAAAGAAATTTGTCTAGTTGAGAAAAAGAAGGTTGACATGGTATCCAATAGATAGTTATACACAGCTTAGATGCTGCAAAACACACTCCTGAAAATGGCTGTTGGTTCTGTTTTCCACCCCAATGCGATCATAATCACACACTACCTCATGGCATTTCCAGTCACTGCCATCCACTGCCATTTTCTAAACCTACAAATTTAGTTAACTAAACTCTGCTCTCCAGCCTTTTCAGATTCAACTTTCTGAGATATAATATGTTATATGCCATGCGAGTAAAGGTGGTGCATAAATGCTCCAGGATTTTCTACCACGAGTTCTTCTTTTCCTTGTTCTTCCTCGTTCCCATTTCAGAAATCTTTATATCTCATTTGCTTCAAATTTGGTTCATGACTGAATTTTAACTCCATTATGAAGATGCTACCCTCAATCTCAAATTCAATGCTAAAATCTCCAAGTTTAGATATTTAGGCATATTTTCTTTACTTTATCTCTTGAAATACATTATCAAGTTGAACATAAATCAAAGCTCCAATTTACCGTGCATTAATTAGTTCTGAAACAGACCACCACAACATCTACAACAATAAAAACATCACATCTGGTGAACTATGCTTTGTATAAAGTTTACTTTGCTCAGGGTGTTAGCTATCGTGCAAGTTGACTTACTCTGCTAAATTGGCAGGGGTCAACCTCCTGATTATATTCTCAGGAAGGCAAAAAACACTAGCAAGTTTTTTAAGTTCATTGGGAGCATCAACCATGATGACAGAGACCAGAGTCAAAGAAGCAATTACAGCATGTATCAGGTCTTGACCGAAGAAGAATATGCAGCTGTAAGTGCCTTTTAAACTTGTCAGTTACAGCTTGGTGATTTTTATTGTTAGGGTTTTGTGTGTTTTCAAATAGGGAAAAATTTCCATTTAAATCATAACTTTTGGTTGACTTATGGTTAATCCCGCAACTTTCAAAATCAGCCAATTAAATAATAACTTTTGTACATTTCTCAGTTGTCCCATACAATAAAGAATTTCATGAAATTTGTTGTGACTTTTGTACTTTTCGTCATTGTATCTTCACCGCTTACATAATAATAATCTAGAAATCGACCACCATAGAACAATGCTAAATTTATCCGGAAGTTAACCAAATATATGATTTAACTGTATGAGACAATTGAGAAATGTACAAAAGTTATGATTTAATAGACTGATTTTGAAAGTTATGGGTTTGATCAGAAGTCAATCAAACGTTGTGATTTAAATTAAATGGCAATTTTCCCTTTCAAATATGTACTGGCCCCTATGCCATATTTATCTGTATTTGTGTGCACAATAATATCTATGCATATACAAGTAATCAAGTATAATACTATTTATTTATGGGTGTGCAGCTCTCTATATTAATTTTGAAGTCTGCTTCTTAGCTTCCTATTATATCAATTTTCATTTGTACTCCCTCCGTCCCACTCAAGATGTCCATATTTCCTTTTTAGTTTGTCCCACTCAAGATGTCCACTTTCTATATTTGGAAATAAATCCCTCTCTCCTCTCTCATTAAATTATTCAATTACATTTTTCTCTCTACTTACTCCACCTAACAACAACTCCTAAAATCTCGTGCCACTCAAGAATGTGGACATCTTGAGTGGGACGGAGGGAGTACATAGAATTCAGATTGTTGTTTGAGATTTTGTATTATATCACTATTCTTAGTTTCTCATGTCGATCCACAAGGCCACAACTAGGTAAGGGTACATTGCTCACTCAAGCCATAGTAACGAGTTGTCAGTTTCTCTCTTGATGCATTTCCATGAAAATAATGATGCTTATGATATTACTAGCATCGTACTTATGGTGGGTCCTGGTGTAATATTGACTAGTTTTCCTGATTTCCAGCCCTTGAATTATCATTTATGCTTTCACTAATTCTTTATGCTAGTTAATAGTTATTTTAATGCTTCTTTGATTCAGAGGGAATCGAAAAAACCTTCAATAGGAAAGGAGTACTTCAACCATATGAACCTTGAAGCTATTGTCACGAAGTACCCTTACAGGAAGAATTTGCCAGAGGAAGAAATTCTTAAAGGTTATCATGATACTCTTTCAAGAAGCTACAGGGAGCATATTGACTGTCTTATTTTTGATACGTTATTTATTTGGATACATTATTGACTTCTACTTTTACAGAAAGTCAAATACGATTGGCACTTATTGATTTCTTGAAGGGGCTCGTCGAATTTGATCCGGATAAAAGGTGGTCGCCTTTGCAGGTATTGAACAACTTTGGCATCTCAATAAATATGGATCTATAAATTGATTTTCTTTGTCTAAACGGATTTGATTATTAATGTGTTTTAGGCTTCCAAGCACCCTTTTGTTACTGGGGAACCTTTTACATGCCCTTACAAACCTGCTCCAGAGACCTCGCACATGGTGAGTAAGTATGGCTGAATTGCCTTCTATAATAATGTGTCGACATGTTCATGTTCTTTCTTTTACCTTTTGGAAAATAAGAATTCTACCATTTTTATTTGTGTGAGTTAAGGGTAGCCCGTGAATGAAAATATTTTTGTATTGATTGCGAGCCTGTGAAGGCTGTGACAGCAATTGGTGAAGATCTTGCTTGATATAGTCATTCCTCTATGTTAGCAGTGTCCTGATTCATTCATTGATCTGTATCTGACCTTGTCTACACGACCCTTCCTGGTTTCATCAATTTTTGTAAATTTCCTTTTTCAGCCTGTTACTCAAAATGCTAAGGTGGACCATCATCCTGCTGGGGGTCATTGGTTTGCCGCTGGTCTGTCCCCTAACGTAAGCAATTTTCATCCAATATATTCTACAGTCCCTTTTTGTTTATCTGGATGCAAAAATTGACTTTGCAGGCCTTCTTATGTAGATATCAGGAAGGAATAGAGCTATGATGCCCAACAGCCAACATTACCAATTTGTGCCATATGTGCATCCAGGTAGTTATGGTAGTTTGGGAAGCCATGGGAGCTACAATGATGGCCTGGGGCTTGGAAGCAGTTATGGAAGTTTTGGTGACAACAACAATTTCCATGCATTTTATTCTCCGGCTGGTCCGTCTGGAATGAATCTCTACGCACATAGTGGTAACTCACTTCTTGGGAATAGTCCTGATACTAGGCGCATGATGCAACTACCGCACGGGAGTGGAATTGGTTTTAGCCCTGGAAATTTCGCACCTATGTCCCTTGGTTCTAGCCCTTCGCAGTTTACTCCTCCTAGCTCTTATGGTCAGATTTCAGCAGGTTCGCCCAGACATTACGGTCCTCCTTCTCCTAGAGGTAGTTGTCATGGATCTCCTCTAGGAAAGATGGCATCTGGAAGCCATTACAACAGAAGGAAGAACTGGTCCTATCATGGAAATTTACATTCCCAAGAGACTGCATCATCTTCTAACTGTCAAGGAAATATCACCGATATGAACACTTGTCAGCCTGAGGGGAACTCTCCTGTATATGTAGGCTCTCAATCTCATCGACAGCCCAACTTTAATGCATCAACATGGAGACCTCAACAAGGAGGGAGGAGTGTAGCATCTAGTTACTCCTCTTCACACATGCAAACTGTTCAAGGGAGTGCAGCTGAAAAGCATGAGGCTAGTAACTCACTGCCTGATCCTGGAGACTGGGATCCGAATTATAGGTATGCATATAACTGCAGTAATGTATTTTGACATAAGAAACTTTAGTTGTTTGATGGTTGAGCTCTATTAATATAGATGTTCTGATTATCTATGTGCTTGTATTTCACTCCCTCCCTCCCAACTTAAGAGTCCTAATTAGTTAGGGCACGAGTTTTAAGAAATATAAAGAAAAGTGGGTTGAATAAGCTAGTGGAATATGGGTCCCACTTATATATATTACTTTTATAATAAAATGTGAGTGGAATAAATTGGTGGAATTGGGGCCTACTTATCATTTATGGTAAAAGTGAAATAGGACTCTTTAAGTTGGGATGGACGGAAATGGCAAAATTGGACTCTTAAGTTGGGACGGAGGGAGTATGAAATTATCAAATGGATCTTCTTGTAATATGTTCATTGTTTTATAGTATTTCACTATTTTGTTTTTTTCAGTGAAGAACTTCTTTTACAAGAGGATAGTTCAGATGTGAATAGCATGACAAATCAATTTATCAAGGGGATGGACTTGGGCCAACCTTCAATGTCCATTGAACCATTGATTGGAGCTGGAAATTCAAGTCACATCTCCATTGCTGCTCTTTCTATGCAAAGGTATGCTTTATATTCACAGAATATATAAAGGGGACAGTCTTGAAATTTGTTTGATCCATTTTACTGCTTTTCTAAGATCATATTCTCCAATTTAGCCCAGGCTTTCGTTACTGCCAGATGTACACCTGTTTCATCACTTGTTAAAAAATAAAATTGCAAATCATCTTTAATTTTTAACTAAAGATAATTTACAATTTTATCCATTGACATGGCCTAGGTGGACAAATATCTTCCACTACGATCAAGAATTTCAGAAGTATGAATTATGCTTGTAAAACTCTATAATTGAAATTTGAAACTACAAAACCCTTGATTTGATATCACTTGAAAAGCAAAGACGAATGGAACTGTTTAAAGATGATTGTGCTTTTGAAGCTTTCTTGTGCCTTATGGTTGTCAATTGAGGCTCAGTTTAGTTTTTCTGTTGTTGGATAACAATTTAGGCATGACGGGCCTATTCAGTCTTTTTCTCTTGGCGAAGCAGGGAGTAATCCTGCAATCCATGGTTATGCCAATCAATCATATTTAACGCCTCATTTGGCGCTAAATTCTCCCAGCCGTTTGGGGCAACAGCCAGCTCAGCGACACAACATAGGGAGATCAGCTCAATTTCATGAAGGTGAGTACCCCAATGATCTGGTTTCAGTTTGAACATCTTGTCACCATTCCAGTACCTTTTAACACGAACTTGGTATATCTACTTGCAGGAGGACATAGGGGGAACTACTCAGTCTCCAGCACACCTCCGGCTTTTCAAGGACGAAAAGATTACAGAAGGAATGCGTGATGCATAATGTGAAATGTTTTAATGGGAGAAGTCCTCCATCATTATTTATACTAGTATTGAATTTCCTGGACTTGTGATTTTTTTCTTTTCCCTTTCTATTTTTTTTTTCTGAGTTTGTTGAGAAAAAAATTACTATCGACATACATGTGTCTCTGGTTTCAAAAGCTTAAAGAAAGAAGTTGATTTGAGGGTTGATATTGCTTAGTTGATGGAGCATAATACATTAGACAGGAGATGGTGATTTACAAAAAATAGTGTTATTATTGACAAGTGAATGTTTTTATTGTCACTGCTTTTTTTTTTAAAAATAGGGTGGATTGAAATTTGTATAAAAAGAGTGATGAATGCAAACACCATTCAAATCATCTCTAAAAATCTAAACCACCCGTAGCATTATTATATTTACACCCAAAATAAGCATCAATCGCACAAGCATAAGTAGTTAGGTTTTTCAATCCTCAGCAATTTTATTAGCTCGATCCAGACGATTCATCACTATGCATAGCATAAGCCATGTTGGTGTGAAATTGCCTCACAACCTTGTCTTTCTTTGTGAGGACATAATTTTTGCCCAATTTTAAGTGTAAAGAATCAATTTTTTTTATTAAATTTTTTTTGTGGTGTATAATCCTTTCTATATAAATTTGTTGAGTTTTGCTACAAAATCAATGGTAATCTAGTGGTAATGTGTTTGGTGAAACCTAAAGGTTGGATTAAAAATCCAACTTCTTCATTTTTCATTTTCGATCTTTATTATACTTCCTCTGTCCTCAAAGAATATGCACTTTGGGGACAGCACAGATTTTAATGTAAAATTGGAAAGTAAAAAGATGTAGAGAGAAAAAGTAAGTAAATTATTTTTAGGGGAGAATGGATCCCACTTCATTAGAGATAAGAGAGTTTTCAAAATTAGAAAGTGTATATTCTTGTTGGACGGACTATGACTAAAAAGAAAAGAGTGTATGAAGTATTTTTTTTTTCATTTTATTGTATTCACTTGTGTTTTACTTTTTTTTCTAATATCATATTTATATTTTTATTATCATCTGAATTTCATTATTATAAAATTTTAATTTTAATATTAATTTATAATTTAGTTAACTTTAACTCACTGCAAATATTTTATTTTTTATTCATTTCTTATTTCAATTTAATCTCAAAAGAATTTAATAAGATTTCACAATAAATATTGAAATAAGAAATGAATTAAAAAAATGGAACCTATAAATATTAAGTAAAAGAACAATATAAAAGTGATAGAATAATGAGTTGTAATCGTTATTTCTAAAGCATATTTCCTCCGATCTCCATTAATTTTTGTCCTGTTTTTGACCGTGTGAGTTTTAAGAAGTTGTTTGGTTTTATTAAGAAAATTGGAAGGAAAAAATTTAGTGGAATATAAATTATAAGCTACATTAATAGAAAATATCCTAAAATAAATGCCTTTTTTGTTGAAGAAAATAAATGCCTTCCATTATCTCTCTTCTCTTCTCCTCTCCTCTCCAGCTAGCAAACCTCTCTCTAAAAATATCCTAAAATAGGAAAATTAGAACTCCCCAATATCCAGCTTCATTCTTCCATGAAACGAAATTATGAATCTTTCTCCATCTAATCATGGACTCCACTTCTCACAAGGTTACTTCTAGCTTCTTTTCTCTATCCATTTCCACCTCTCAATTTCATTTACTTGCTTCCTATTTCAGGATTACTACAAGATCTTACAAGTAGATTATGATGCAACTGACGAAAATATCCGATTGAATTACCGCAAGCTCGCTTTGGTACAACTTAATTCATCTTCTTTTCTCTCTATTTCCTCTTCTAATTTACCTTGTTCGTTCGCAGAAATGGCATCCTGACAAACACAAGGGTGATGTTGCTGCCACCGCTATATTTCAAGAAATTAATGAAGCTTATTCTGGTAATTGTGTTTACTAATCAATCTCATTTTGGAATTATTGGGATTTCATCTCCAATTTTCAATCATAAAATCATGTTCTACTCCCTCCGTCCATGATTAATTGAGTCCATTTGAAGAAATATAGTGTAAAGCAGGTTGAAAAAGTTAGTAGAATGGGGTCCACTACCAAAAGTTGGAATGAAAAATAAGGGTGTCCGTTAATTATGGACGGACGAAAAAGGAAATTGGTATCAACTAATCGTGGACGGATGGAACGGATGGAGTACTACTCTACATCTAAGATCACCATTTAAGCATAGTTTGTGGGCAGTGTAAACAATTAGTTGTCTTCTCTCTGCAAAATGGAATGGAATTGAATCAACTTTCCATCAGCTGACCTAAAAATCTAGTGCCTTTAACATTATAAGGATATGTTGATTGGTAGAGCCCTCTTGTTTTCTGGGGTATGATGTTGTTAAGTCTCATTCCCATGTATATTCCTTGCAGTGTTAAGTGATCCGGATAAGAGACTCGAGTATGATTTGAATGGAAACTATGAGATTGATAAGTACACCCTACGGGTTAGTATTTTGTGGCGTGTCATCTTTTGAGGCGTTGTCTGATCCAAGTTATGTTAACAGTTTGTTATCATTGTCAAACTTTGATGCTTCTTCGCTAATAGTTTGATCGGCCTCTCCCTTTCTAGGAGTATTTATCGAGATTCAAAGGAATGATACTCACCTGTAATGGTCTTGGCATCAGCCAAACATCAAAATGGTAAGCATGATTATCTCTTTTGATGCTCAACTTGCTTCGTTTTCTTCTCAAGTACGTTATGAAATTGCATGCCTGCATTTAGGGCCTTGGCATGGCGTGCTGCCAGAGTGTAGAATGAGAGAAATTAATATGAAAGGGGAATGAAAATAATATCATGTTTAAGTACAATAAAAACATTATATGAAAAAGGGATTTGCTTTCTTGCTTGAATTCAAGACATCAACTACTACATCTCACCATATGTGACTATTGAAGACAGCTTTATCCATACACACTTTTGTGTGTTTGCTGTGACTTTATATTGATGGTCTTGTTTATTTATAGTATTTGTTAGTGTTGCATGTGCTTCATCCCCTACATAGTTCCTTTGTTCTCGTAGTTGAGAAAAACTAGAGTCAAGAGAGTAATTGTAATTATAATGGAATAGCAGACTCATAAATGAGTAGAAAGTAATGCACAATCTATGATTTATGCTATTTTACAGTCCTGCCTTATTCTTGCAGCTTGGCCTTTCTTGTTGATAAAAACTCTAACTGTTTGTGTTTTATTTTTTGTTTCCTCGTGCAGGTCACAGACACTTGTGGAACTTAATGATTTAAAAGAAAATTGAGGTTTGGAGAGAGTCATTTTATTTCTTCACCATTCTCCATCTCAATATTCTTGTCTGTTAACATTAAGAGATGAGACAAATATTTGTATCATATTGTTAAGAAAAGCAATGCAGAAAAGTTGATGAAAACGCCATTCCGGCTAGTTATGCTGGCCTATTCTTGTTGTATTTCTTCATATGCTGTGTCTGTTGTTGAAGAACAGGTGTGCGCTGCCGGTCTAAGCAAACTAACAATAGGTTGAAGTACTATCTGAGCAAAAATAACTAAACGGCTATCTAGTGGTTATGTGCTATGTAACATCCATTTACTGCATTTGAATTGAAATTGAAATCTTCTAATAACACAGTATTTCTTCTTTCTAGTAAAGGTTAATGAACTCAGATCTGATTCGATTATTGATTGATGGAGTTACTATGCAATTTTTGTTATTGTGCTAGTCGAATCAATTTGTTACTGTCACATATCAAGAAGCCAAAATCAACTCTCAATGAAGAAATTAATAGACTGCTACATATCTGATGCTAGTTGATAAACTACTACATATCTCTCATAGCAGAAGAATAATGCAATGTCATAACTAATTACTAGTTCCAAGATATACAGTGGTTATAAACAGCTTAAAATGTTCAATGGATCAACAAATTGCCATGGGATAGATTTTTCCTTCACTAAATGCAAAAGATCACAAGCTGGAAATTTGATCAGAACCTACATCAGACCACCTAGCTGAGCTCTTGCTCTTGCAATGGAATGCGAATGACTCAGCCAACTTAGCAGCATCTTCTATCCCTAGCCGAGTTCCTTGCTGTCCAACAACTACAGATGCAACCTTCGAAGCTAACGTACCAATACTTCTCAAATCAGATACACCACGTGACAAACCATATAATATGCCAGATGCATAGGCATCTCCCGCCCCACAAGTGTCCAGTGCTACGCAAGGGTTTGGAGGTATGAAAACAGATTCTCCCTTCACACCAACATAAGAGCCTCTAGGACCGTCTGTCACGGAAACAAACGGGACAAAATGGCTCAGGTACCTAGTTGCTGAGATGGGGCTTTCTTTTGAGGAAAAATGACAAAAAGCCCTGGCTTCATCGCTGTTGGCAAAGATTATGTCTGCATAATTTGCCATGATGTCCCTAACACATAAGTATAAACTAAAAGTTATATCTCAGGCTGACAGATTGATTATATTACAGACAAACCTCAGATCAAATGAAGAGGATAAAAGAGTTAGGTAGGTCGCAAAATATTTACCAGAAGTCATCATAATGTCTTTCAATGCAGGTGACATCTGACGCTGTAATGGCGACAAGAGCACCACATTTGCGGGCCTCCTCACATGCCATAGAAATTGTTTTGATTGTGTCAGGAAATTCAAATAAGTATCCTTCCACAACTAATATACTTGTTTTGGACATCAAGCTAGCCAAGCATGAATCATAATTTACTCTTGACGACGTGCCCTGATATCATTGACAGAACAATTTTTAGAGAAAATCATGAAGCTATCTTATATAAAATTGAAGAACTGAAAAGAAAATTTGGGATAATGGATTAAGCAACTACAGTAATATAGATGTTTCTGAGGTGAAAATGTCAAAATGAAGAAAACTTATTTACAGTTGATATTGATCAGCAAAATGAAATAAGTTCGACCGCATCATGATTGAAAAGGAGAGATCTATTTTTTTGAGACAGTGTATAGATTAACTTCAAATATTATGGATATAGCTCATTGCTGGATCATTTAACAGCAACTAGTTTCAAGGTGTCATGTTAATTTATTTAACTTTCACAAATCAATATTCATCGATTCAACCAATGTTGTGCTAGCTTTAAACAAGACAAACAAATGGGTTCACTGTCTTACACTGCATAAAAACGCTTAACTTGACCAATAATAGTCATCTAGAAACTTTGTTTTGTTCATAACGAGCACATTTTTCCTTTCAAGAGGTTTATCTCAACATTCCTTGGTTCACGCTAGAGTTGCTCAACCTTTCTGACAATGTATAATAACAATTAATCTAATAAAATATCTTCCATAACACATTTCATGATTTAGTTTTTTCATGGTCGGCAGTAACTGGAAGAGCCTGCCTCACTGTACTCATTATTAGCATAGTTTTGATTTTTGAATAATAAACCTTGGCAGTGCTTGACTTCATATTCCCTACTGTGCTGAATATCGCATAATCACAGGCATCTTAAACTTTACACTAACTATCTGAAATGCTACTGACCTGGTAAGCAAGCATTGTCCGCTGAGCATCTGGAGTTGTGAGAACAATAACTGTACCGGTAGTTCCATCCTTCACTGGTGCTGAAAGGAAATTTACATTTGCTCGCCGGAGTTTTGATCTATATTAACATTCACAAAAGTATGGTTAAGAATGAGACTCAAACAATCTAGCTGTGGACACATGTGTGACAGACAATATCAAAAGCGCACCAACTGCTTAATTGACCTGAATTCATTGTAAACAAAGATGTGAAAAGAGTCTTGAAGTAGAAGTAATGGATGGTAGGAGGTGGAAAATGTACGATTATGGAAAACATAAAAGACTACAAATCCTACCGGTAGAATCCACCTAAGGGATCACTTCCAACACTGCCTGCCATGGCAACATTTAGCGAAGGTCCTCCAATAGGTTGAGCACCAAGCCTTGCCAAAGCAACCAAGGTGTTGGAGAGAGAGCCACCAGCAGCAGCTTTATAGGTGCATCCATCCATAGCCCGTAAAACTCTACCTCTTTCTTCATGATTCACCACTTTCCTTGTGCCCTTTCCTAATCCGAGCCTATTAAGAAATTCGTCATCGACCATTCCCGAAAAGTCCACCTAGACAATGAAAATGAACTCCTTAAACTTTGTTCTCGTTAACTTCCTCACAGGTAAGGATCAGGTCTCATATATTAGCTTCGTAAGCAGTTTCCTATGTCGATATTAGGGTCAGGATTCTCATTTAATTCCTAATTTGCGATTTCCATTTCAATTATTGTAGGCATAATTCCAAAATAATAAATCTGAGAAATTAGGGAAATTGCAGCAAAAAACAGTGAAATTTGACAAATCCATAAATAATTAGGGCAAAGAGTACCATAGCTTGGCCGAGGCCAAGGACGTGCCATGTGTCAGGCAAATTGTGGGGGGATTCATCATCGTCGTCGGAATCGGAAAGTCCTAGGTCTCCAGCTTCAGAGGCGCAACGGCAGTGGCTGCCAGTCGACATAGAAGAAGGAGAGGAGGAGGAGGAAAAGTAAGAGTTGGAAAGGAAGGTAAACGAGGCATGAGATTGAGAAGGAATGGATGTCCGGTTAAAAAGGGGGAATGAATTGAGAGCGGGAGAAGGAGAAGAAAATTCGGATAGGGAGAAGAAAGTTCTGAATGAGAGAGGAGGGAGAGAGAGTGCCATGAGGAGAGGGCGAAGACCGCGGCGGAGATGGTGGCTGCAGCTGCAGGCGATCAAGCCTGCTCTCGATACTCGCAATCTCCACCGCTCAACTGCGCGCCCCTAACCATTTATCCATTGGATAAACCATATACTAAAATCAAATTAATAGTAGCAATTTGTATAGGATTTAATTATTTATTGGGATAAAATTATTTGTCAGATAATATAATGCCGGCTAGCCAATTCGCGTCGCTAGCCGAACCATTGCAGTCGGCCAGCGGCGAATCGGCGAGAAAATTGGCGTGGGCTAGCCGATTCAGGGGCGCTGGCCGATGTGCTGACCGCCGCCATTGTGGCGTGCCGATCGGCCAGCGCCTATTTTCATTTTTTTTTTATAATTTTTTTTGAAAACCTATATATACGCGATTTTAGTTTCATTTTCATTTGCACCACTTGTTTTAACGAGTTTTCTCTCTCTAACTTTCTTTACAAGAGCAACATCGAGCGATGGACAACAACAACGAGTCCAGTCCGGCGACGAGCGGCTTTCATACTCCCACGGTACCCGTGGGATCTGGATGGGGCTAGATGGGCGGGCAGATGGACCCAGGGTTTAACGTCCCTTGGGGGCAGTTGATGGGGATGATGGCTGGAGCGCCGGGGAGGATGCAGGGGGAACCAGGGGGGTATGCCGTGGGGGATGCCGGGCGGGGAGCAGGCGAGCGGCGGGCAGTCAGCGCCGGGGTGGAGAGGTATGCCCCAGATGCAACAGTAGATGATGTGGATGATGTGGCAGGGAGGGATGCAGCACGGTATGCATCCCGAGATGCAGAGGCCACCGGTGGGGACACGGTCTATCGTCCATCTCTTGATTTTTTGACGGCTTCGTCTCACACGTTGGCCTTAGTGGAGACGCAGTTCACTGGCGATGACCTTCTATCATTGCATGATATGAGGATCGATCTCGGGGATCCGGACACTCCCGTTCTAGCGGGTCGGGCCGCGCTGAAGAAGAAGAAAGCCAAGGGAAAGGGCAAGGTGGTCGGCGAGTCCTCGCAGCCCGGTGTTGACGACACCCCCACACGGAGGAAGTGGACGGAGGATGAGTACGCCGGCGTGACCAAGGGGTGGTTGTCGGTTTGCGACGATCCGCTGGTTGTTCGCAACCAGCGGGTCGTCACCATGTGGGCGAAGATTAGAGCAGCCTACAGGAGGAACTGCCCGCATGGGAAGGACTACAACGGGGAGGAGTGCCGAAAGGGGTGAGAACGGATTAGGGCCGCGGTCGGCCGATTTTCGGGGTTGTACGCCAACGCCCTCCGCCAGCTGACTAGTGGGCAGAATGAGGAGGACGCCCAGAGGATAGCGGAGAGTCAGTTCCCCTTGCTGGGGAAGTATAAGGAGTTCCTCTTCTGGGAATGCTATGTGTTGCTGAAGGACTCCGAGAAGTTCCGGACGGGGTGCGATGCTGGGTGGCCGAAGAAGCAGAGGCTGAACTATTCCGGCGACTACAGCGACAGCAGCGGCGGATCCCACGACCTCCCCCCGGATGCTGAGGAGTTTCCGTCCCCTCCATCCGTTGCTCGTCGCCCTCGCCCGGTTGGCCAAAAGCGGGCACAACGGGCAGCGAGAGGAGGATCCCCCGTATCGCCCCAGGAGGTCGTCTCGGCCCCCCCACCCCCACGCGCGTACACGTTATTCTCGCGTGCAAAGACGGAGGAACGTATGTTCGCGGTCTTCCAAGAGTGGAAGGCCGCAACCGACCCAACGGAGAAGAGGTTCCTCTACCGATGCTCGAGAACACGCGGGTGGATTTGGATGCCTCGAGGGCACTGGTGGGGGGTTCAGACGCGGGCTCAGATACCCCGAGCGGCGGCGGCGAGGACGAGGAGTAGAGAGTGGCGGGGCTCATGTGTGGAAGCCCTTTTTCTTTTGAAAAAAATCATGTATTTTTTTTTATTTATGTACTTTTTTTTAATGAAATTAATGAATTTTCCCGTATATGTCTCGTAAATTTAATTCCGTAATTTAATCGTAAATTTTATTCCGTAAAATGTAGTTGTTTTTTAATTATTTTTATTGCGGCTGACCTATGGCTGACCTATGCTAATGTGACAGGTGGATTTTTAGTGCTGATGACGTGACAGAGAGAGAGTGGCTGGCCCATGGCCGGCCTATTCTTATTGTGGATGCTCTTATGGAAATGGACCACTTGCAGTAAAACAAACTTTATTTATCACACTGCATTGCATCGATAGCTCCGGTGAGGATCACCACAACTTTACCTACAACATCTTCTATTCCACTCCTCACAAACATAAAATATGATAGTGAGGTTTGTGAGTGTGGAGTAGGAGATTTTGTAGGTAAAGTTGTAGGTAATCCTCACCGCGATAGCTCATGAAATCTGCATAAAATATCATTGGCTTCTCAAAGATCTATAGTTATAAGGGTGACGATCTTACTTCTAAATTGCCACTATTCTTGTTGATTGGGGTTTGAACCTGAATAGACAATTCTGTTGCACCTTGGATAATGTTGCCACATGATTATGCAATTAGGGAGATGACAACAAGGTTTGTAGAGAGGAACATGCTTCTTGCCAATGGGAAATATCTGATGAGATTAAAACGATTTCTAAACTTCAAGCTTATTCTTCGACACCGGTGGTCTGTCGTAGTTATGTATCATGCTCAACTTCAACTGTTTACATGCTTTTTCAGTACTACCTCATTTCACACATTCGCAGATTGAAGAATTGACTCAAGGAAAAAAAAAATCAAATAGTGGAAATGAATGCATTTACATTTTCCCAACATAATACTATTAAGTTAATGAAAGAATTACTACAACAAAAGGAGGTTAGCCGAAGCTCTGATGAGACGCGCTATCCGACTTCTGGTCTGCATCAGCCGTGGCCTGAACTTGAGCAGCATACTGCAAGTTCCACAGCACATCTTCAAACGAGGGGCGCCCTGATGACTCACCCGATATACATTTGTTCGTGATGGATATCACTATGGACAACGACTCCTGTGAGCTCGTGGTTAGCACGATTGGATCCACTATCTTTCGCCTACCATCTTGGCTGCTGAATGATGTCTGCCATTCGTGGTCAGAGACAATCAAACCCCTAAACCGATAAATTCATTACAAGAAACCAACATACAGATATAGCATCATACCATCTCATTTAGTAGAAATGCTTCTCCTTTTCCACTTGTTACAGGACCTACCAACGACTCAAGTAATATGAACCCGAAATTGTGAACATCGTCCTGCAACCTATCGACATGCTCTCCCTTTCCCTGCAAAAAAATAAAAATAAAAAACTGTAAATAGCTGTTTACAAGTATGACTTCAAGAGTGAAGGGAAGAGCCTACATCAGATTTTTCAGTTTCATCTGCAATGATGGACATTCCATAATCACTAAGCTTTGCAATCCCATGCTCGTCCATAAGTATATTGTTCGTCTTTAGACGATTGCTCAGAGAAGGCGGAATCACCCCTGTATGCAGAAAATGGACTGCCTTGGCTGCACCAATAAGAACAGCCAATCTTTCCGGCCACTTCATGACCTTCTCTGGAGAGTTCTCTGTACACCAACACAACCAAATTCCATCGTTTGTAAAGTTAATAACTTTCGTCTTCTATTAAAGATAGGTGATCCGTATAGTACCTGAAAGATGGGATCTGAAGTTTCCATCAGGAACGAATTCTTGCACAAGGTACAACCTACGTACACTTGAGTCGTCTTGCATACCATCATCGATGCAATGGCCAAGAAGGGCAACCAAGTGAGGGTGACGAAGCTTTGAAAGCAAATCAAGCCGCAGCTTGAGGTTTTGAATCGAGCATTTTCTGTATAGAGTTAAAGATCGTATAACAACAAAGCTTCCATTTTCTAACTTTCCCTTGTAAACCTGTACAGGTGAAACTAGCAAAGTAAGAAAGATAGTAGAATTTCAAATAGTAGGAACTTAGAATGTTAATGCAGCATATGCAAAATCACATCAAAGAGTCGAGAACGAAAACTTGAATCTTGAATAAAACTTACCTACTTACCTAAATGAAACTTGAAACTTTGTCATTTTCACAAGCAGTACTTAAAAAAATGCTCAAGTTAAATTCACTTAAAGAAAGGGGCAAGACATAGACTGCAATGTAGGTCCCAAGCTACCTTTCCGAAAGATCCCTCGCCCAAGAAAGTCGACTGATCAAAGTTTTTTGTAGCTTCTTCAAGTTCTGCTACAGTAAACACCCTATAGGATGGAGAACTTTGATTCCCAACTTTTGATGCTTCAGACATTATCCCTGATGGAAGGAAACATAAAAGGTTCAAGATTCAATCAAAAGATAGTAGATGACATTGTAAGTGAATCATAATGTAGGAAAGGGAGCGTACTGGCACTTGTTATGAGATCTGGGGAAATTCCAGATGGTGGTTCGTCTTGCTTAACCTTAGGTGCAATATGCTGAACTACTGAATGCTGTGTTTGGTGCCTTTTACAGAAAAACATAAGACCAACTAGCAAGAGGATTATCACTACAACGACGATTCCCCCAATCACACCGGCCAGAATCACTATTTCCCTCGTTCTAGATCGACCTTTGCCCTCAACATCTTTGCAGTATGCTGCAGAATGTTGATCTCTGGCATCAGCAGAGAAGCAATTCCCACTAATTTTGACAATTCTGTTATCTGCTGCAGTGTCCAAACAATTCGGAAGATGACCTACCATTTTATTATCAGAAAGATCAATCAAACTAAGTCCCTCTCCACACTTAAGATGCTCAGGAAGTAATCCACTAAGAACATTGGATGAAAGATTCAAGTAGCTAATATTCGGCAGAGAGAAAAGCAGGGGAGGAGGGGTTCCACTAAGATGATTATTCGACAAATCAAGATGCTGAAGTTGATCCAACTTAACAAATTGTTCAGGTATACCACCAGAAAACGAGTTCTTACTTAGAAACACATTAGCAAGCCCTTTTGGCAGAGGGGGCAGTTCGGAATCTAATCCGTTCTCTCTCAAATCGAGCAGCTGCAAACTCGAGAGGCTGCTCAGATCAGGTAACTTCCCAGTGAGCAAGTTGTGAGACATAACTAATTCAATCAATGTTGCAATTCTTGACACTGCAGAAGGAATCTCACCATTCAATCTGTTGTTCTTTAAGCTTAACACAGTGAGATTCGACCACGAATCCAACCACTCAGGTACACTGCCATTGAAATAGTTCTCATCAAAGCTCAAAGTCCTTAGCTTTACCATTCTAGACATTTGAGAAGGAATGGGACCAAACAAGAAATTTGAACTCATGTCTAAAGCTTCAAGCAGATATAATCTATGGATTTTATCAGGCAATGGACCCCATACGCCTAAAGACACTAAAGTAACAACCCTTAAGTTGGACAACCTCGTCAAAGTTGTGATGAAAGAATCCATAGAGAAACTCTGGGACAGTGTTAGATTTGGAATTGCAAATCCATTGAATTCACTACTGACCTTTGCAGGCTTGTCTCCCATGATTCGAAGCTCGGTCACAGAATCATTCTCACATTTGATGGTGAGCTGTGGTGGAGAAGACAAATTGCAGAAATCAGCATTGTTATTTTCCCAAGTGCTCAGAGGCAGAGGGTACTCCAAATGCTTCCTAAGCTGAAGAAGAACCTGAGTTTCGTAGCTGTTCAGCTGATGAGTGCTACAAGCAAACAGCAGCCATGAAAGAAACACCAAAACTGAGTAATTTGAAGGCCCCATTTGCTCAAAAGCCCTAAAGATTGCAGCTTTTGTTAGCATTCCATCAGCTACCTCTATCTCTCCAACACTTCAACACTCAAATTTATAAATTTGCAAAAGCCCTAAAGATTGCAGCTTTTGGTTAGGGGTTCCATTTCTCACCAACATCCAACTCTCAAATTCAGAAAACTGCAAAAGAGCACTCAGAAAAAGCCTAATAAACAGCTGATGATTTCATGGAACAGGGCTAGAGATAAGATATTGGGAAACCATTAAAGAGGAGATGAAAGAAAGTGAATAGTGTTGGATTCTGTAGAAGTAAAATTAGACAAGAAACATGGGGTAGACAGCATGAACAATCAAGAGAAATTCGATAAATTACCTATTGGAAAGAATTTTATTAAGAGAAAGAATTTAACATAAATGGGAAAGACTTGGAACAAATGAAACTAATAATGAGAGGCGGTTGGAAGGGAAGAATCAGCATTTACTCCTACCACCAGCATAGATGCATTTATTCATGGAAGAACACAAGTTGAGAGTAGCAAAAGTGGGAACTTCCCTTTGTCGTCTTTCGATGTAGCATTAATGGATGAGGTGAGATGGATTCAAGCAGTCAGACTGAGAGTGAGAGTATAACTTTCACATCTATACAAAAACCAGTCCACTGTTAAAATTGAAAACCTTAACTTTCACATGACAATTAGACAAAGGCACAAAATAAGGTGTAATTCTGATGTGGAAAATATATTTAAACTTCCTGCCATTTCTTATAAACACCTGACCTGACTACTGATTCTAGTAAAATTAATTGGATATATTTTGAATTTTACAATGGTGGTAATTCTAATAAGTTATGTGAAATTTGAAATGAAACCTGGTTTAGAAAAGGGGTCTACACAGAAAGCAACAAATCCAAGTCACTGATTCCTTTTAAAATAGGGCTTTAGAGCTTTAAATAACAAATTAAATAGTTTAGCATGATGATTAGTCAGTCAAATTGCACAAAAACACATGTTAATCACTCTGTCATCAGTGCCTAACCCCACGTTTCCATTTCCGTTACTAATTGATCCCATTCCAAAAGGGGGCAACTTGGATATTACTCCCACGTCCACCATTTAAAGAGTTATTTTGATCTGGTACGAATTTTAATAAATTGTTTGATTTTGTGAAAAAAAATAAAGAGAGAAAGTGAGTGGGATGTGGAACTCATTTAGTTTTATGTTGAATTGTGAATATAAAAAGTAGGTAAAATGTGGGATCCACATACAAAAAGTGAAAAAATATAAATAGTTCCATAATAATCATAATACTATTGTGTAGACCTTTTTGCAATAGTGTGGGTTCAAATCTCACTGCTGTCATGTAGTTGCTTCCATTTCTCAGGCATAAGTGTGAGACCTTGGGAGATAGGCTTCTGACAGACAGTGGGTTAAGGCTTCCCCGTTAACGGGCTATTGCGTATCCTGATTGAACACCCTCACATGATATAGGGCCGGAGTGTGGGGGCCACCAAGACGACGAATAGCCTTTTTTGCTGCAATAATACTACTATAATAGTGAATACTATGATTATTATACATGACCTCGTTTTACATTATAGATACACCCTTGTGACCAAATCTTCATGGTGCGAATTTGATATAGTACTACGGTACAATTTTCTTGTGAATAAATTGTATTGTACCTAACTACCTATCTTACAAGAGAGTAAGATTGCAAGCAAATGACACTTTTCATAATAATAATTGACATTTTAATCATGGTAATTGACACTTTAAAGACTTTGCACGATGCGAATGTATGCCCATTGATATTGTTTTTGCCAGCAAAGCTTAAAGCATAGAATTTTGTTCTTTTTCTCTCTGTCTCTCTTTCCAAAAGTTGACAATAAGTGAAACATATGTATGTGTGCAGTCAATGATGTGAGATATCCTCAATCAAATAATGATAAAAGAAAAAGATGATGATGCCATAATTACAGATTACTATGCTAACGGTCAGTTAAAAACTTATAATGAGGGAATGTTGCAACCATAACCACTTTTCAGAAAATTGTGAAACAGATACCTACTAACAAGAAAAGACAAATCCATGGGACCAATTTTAAAGACAATAAAAAAAAAAGATAAAGCTAAAAGTTAAAAGCCAAAGCACCAAATTCATATCATTGTCGTCTACTAACATAGTGGTGGTACAAGGTTGGAACCGCCACAGATCTTCAAGTACGTCGGAGTATAGAAAGGCGATCAAGAATATCATCCACTAACTTGCAAAGCTAAGTTACAAATTAGAGAAGTAGAAGAATCATAGTGTAGTATCTCATTTCACAAGTTGTGTGTGTGTGAGTACAACATTTATAAATTACTATTCCCTTCGTCCCAACTGAGTTGAGTCTTATTCCTTGATGCTCTAACTAAATTGAGTCATTTCTTTTTTTTTTTTTAATTAAAAAACAAAACATCCAAAATCACACTGACTTTATTTTCTCATTTACTTTCTTCTCTCTATCTCTCCTACTTCCAAAATTTTAACTCATCTTAGTTGGCACGGAGGGAGTAGTATTTTACCACGTCACTTAACCATTTAACTAACATCCCGCTAAGGATTTTGATAATGGAATAAACAGTCTTTTTCTATATTGTGATAGACTTATAGTTTCAAAAGATCTTTCAGTAGGTACTTTGTAGACCGTCTATCGCAAACAGTTGTTGGTGTCACTCCAAAGTTAATTTCTATCGTGGTTACTGGTGATAGTGGATGTGATACAACACTGAATGGATCACGTTGAAATACATATATTTTTGTGTGTAAATAAAGTACAAAGATCTTGAAAATTATTCATTTTTAAATTTATACAAGTAACATTGAACATACGGTATCGATCATACGCTACTTTAAATGTGTGGGTTATTCGCCTCCCAATATCATGGCTTCTTGGGTAGTGTTGATAAGCATTTAAAATGGCTAGTATGATTACTTAATAGAATTGTCTCTCATTTGTTGATCGAATTATACTAAAAAATATTCTGGTAAATGATTTATTCTACAGAAACATAGCTAATTAAAATTTACTATCAGTACAATGAATAAAAGTTACACTAGTTAATATTTCTTAAAAACTTCAATTAAATCAAGACTGGTTTAACTAAGTAGAAGTTTAGGAAGAGGCAAATCCAT
This sequence comes from Salvia hispanica, assembly GCF_029641045.1. Lineage (NCBI taxonomy): Eukaryota > Viridiplantae > Streptophyta > Magnoliopsida > Lamiales > Lamiaceae > Salvia > Salvia hispanica. The sequence continues at coordinate 11,234,597 of NC_142693.1, read as the reverse complement.
ATTTCATTGGATTCCCAACCAAGCTCAATAAATACTCTATAATAAATACTCTATAAATAGAGATAATCTGATCACAGTTCGTGTATATACAACAGATGTGTATCGCATGCATTGATGCAAATTCGACTGTTCAACATCGAGCATCGTGCCAACTTTGAGAGTCATGGATAGATAGGGGCCCAAGGGCGAATGTTGGGACTCAAGCCAAAGTAGAGAAAAGAAGGAAGTCATAATGTAAATACTTAGCCCAACAAGATGATTTTTAAATATTTTTTAAAGACCACTAATGCCCTCATTTTCGAAAGAATTTTGTATGCCTCAACTAAAGTCTGATTGAGAAAGTTATGATCGTTTTGTAAAAATTGCATGCTCCGAGACTTCCCCTCGTCCGAGTGGTTCCTTAACTCCACTCGGCTGTTTTCAAATTTTCAGTCTATTAAGCCTAATTTTGAGGCATTTATGTTAATTTTCCATCCAAGTACAAATAAATTATTATTTCTTATTTTGTAAAATAAGTTTTAGATTAATGAATGTTAAACATCTTTGAGAGTTGTCTCCTGTGTGAGAATCTATCCAATTTCATTATTGAATGGTTGCTTGATTAATTATCCAATTAATTAAGTAAATGTATGGAACTACATTGAGTGTAAATAGAATTGCATAGCCAATATAGTGTTTGTTTTATTGAGGGTCACCTTAGATTGCCATCTTCCTTTTGGTGGAAGCTCATAGGTCTCAAAGAGATTCCTATCTCATTACACCTCCTTCATCCCCTTCCTTCATCCAAATATTTCCTTTCCTTCATCCAAATATTTTAGATCTAGCTTTTTTTTTGGGTTAGATAGTACTATGCTTTTGGTGCTAAATGAGTTGGTTCACAGTTGATAAAGTATTGGACAAGTAACTCATGGATCAACTTTATTTTATATTTCCTCTTTTGTCATGTTTTTTACTCCCTTTGTCCCAAAAGAATATGCACCTTGGATTTGGCATGATTTTAATGCAAAATTAATAAAATAAGAGAGCGATTGAGAGAAAAAGTAATTAAGATATTGTTAGTGGATAATTAGAAAGAGTGCATATTCTTGTGAAACGGAAGGAGTATTAGTGATGGAACTGATCATTTGTTGTTGGATTGAGCTGATTTCTGGTATGCCTATTTTCGGATGTGTTATTAGTTATCTATATGCAGATGATCGTAAGAAAAATACTCCTTCTGTTCCATTAAAAATGAAACGCTTCCTTTTTGAATTGTCCTATTATACTCCTTTTGTCCTCAAAAAATAGACTTATTTTACCATTTTGGGTCGTCCCCCAAAATTAGACTAGTCTAAATTTGGAAGATTTTCAACAAATAATAATCTTACACATAATCCACTAACAATCCTTCCACTACTTTTTTCCTCCATCTCTCTTACTTTACCAATTGCACATTATAACTCGTGCCATTTACAATTTTGTCTATTTTTTAAGGATGAAGGGAGTAAATGTAATTGGAAACAACTAGGGGTGCTTAAACGATTCCCCGGTTCTCGGTTAACCGGAACCGGCCGGTTAATTGAGGATCTGGGAACTGGAAAATCGGTTCCGGTTCCAGTTAGAATCGGAGCCGACCGGTTCCTAACCGGGAACCGAATTACAATTAAATTTTAATTTTTTTTTATAATTTAATATAGTAATTTTAACTTAATTGAATTAATATTGAATTGAAATAAAATAATTTGAAACATTGTTTGATTTTAAGATTTAAATCGTGATGCTTAATCTACAATTATTTCCACACTCCATTTTTTTATGAACTAACTACTATGAGTAGAACATCTAAGTTTGTTTTTAATTTTCAAAATAATTATACAAATACAATATCATTTCATATGATAGAAATTTAACTTTATAACAAATATATGTAAAAATTCATGCAATATACAAATTTTAACCTGTTTGTGAATGATTTATTAACTGTTCCGTATTAAGCCCAAAAAGTCACAACAAGATCAATTGGTATTGGAAATTCCATTGAATATTTATTTAGCAAAAAAAAGGAAAATGGAATTCTATTTTAAACCTCCTTTTAGAAAAATGCTAAATTTTAGAAGTCCTTTTTTATAAAAGAATTGTCAACGTAAACTAGTACGAACTACTATACTTGGCATAACTCTTACCCATATATGAATATTATTGTATTATTGGTTTGTATTTTTTGTGTATTTATTTGAATTTTTAGGTATTATTTGTTATATATCCAGATGTTGGATTATTATTTTATTAGTATTGAATTTTTAAAATTATAAAATGCGGATTAAAATTAAACATCGGTTCCGGTTCAGATTCTAGAATTTATGAAAATTTGAAACAGGTCAACCGGTCCGGTTAGAACCGAAACCGACCGAATAAGCAGGTCTATAAACAACATCATCTATACTATAAACAACATCATCTATACTTCTTTTTTTTTTTCCTCTCTCTCTCTCCCTCCCTCTCAGTACTGTATTATTTTTCCACTTAACTTATAAATGTTCAAATTTAATGAGAAGATAGAGTGCGTTAGATTTGAACGTGAACAAAGTTAATTGCAGCTTTGAATGATTAATTCTGGGCCGCTATATGTGCAGGTTGGCCCAAATTGTGCTTCTCATATTTAATTTATGGATCAAACTCTACAACCTCAGCATTTATTCGGAACTTACTCTTTTTCTTTTTTCTTTTTTCTTTTTTCTTTTTGTCAAATCTACATACTCCCTCCGTCCCAGAGAAGATGTAAATGGCACGGAATTTTAGGAGATGATATTTTGTGGGTTAAGTGGTGAGAGAAAATATAATTTTATAATTGATGTGAGAATGAACTTTTCCAAAAAAAAATAATGCGACATCTTTTGTGGGACGGAGGGAGTACTGCTCGTCTAATCCTACAAAGTTATTAACTACGCTTCCCCAATACGAAAAGGTTTGGTCACCTAATACTTTTGTCTTTTGGCCAAAAATTCAAGCCAGATTGATCAACCTAGGTTGATCTGATATAATGCACCTTAAAATATTTTTGATAGGTCCAACCGTCTAATACTTTGACAACTCTATTATTTCATTAAACAAATAATGTTTTTCACGATATTATCCATGACTTTTGCTCCTTGTTGCTAGGATCAATTGTGCTTTTCTTTTAATTTGAATATGTCTAGTATCTACCAAATTAGAGCATATATAAGTGTTCCTATACTTAGTGTTACTAAAAGAACAAAGAAACATGTACCAATTGGTTATTGTTCATTCTATTCCAATTATAATTACATTCTATATAATTAAATTGGAACACACTATTTGTGTGGCATACTAAAATCCTCACTTCAAGGTATCATCCATTGTTAGTGAAAGGTTAAGTTATCAATAATTTAGAAGATTAAGATTATGGCCTAATCATGACAAATAAATAAAACATGGATTATGATCAATGGCCCCACACAGCTTCATTCTAAGTTTTGCCAAATGCCACAATCCCCTTACAAAGATATTGTTGCTTAGATGATGAGGTAAACCCACCAAATTGTTGGAACAAAAAAAAATACACAATTTAGAGAAAGACTTGAATAAAAAGCAAGTTTAATTGAGAGAAAGAGAGATTTTCAATCCTTTCAAACTCCAAATGATCGAATACACTTCTTTTGGTATCGAAAATGTTAAATTAATGAAAGTGGGGTGTTGCTTTGGTGAAGACATGGATCCTCATTGAGGCGCTAACAATGTTCAAACTTTCAATTTATTAGCCTCAAATCTAATGGGAATCTACTTTTGATAGAGTTGAACCACAAATCTATTTTTTACTATTATTTTTATTTATATTGCAAATTAATTAATACAACTTGGACTTTATTTTATATAAATCTATAAAGTCCAAATCAATTTATGTATATATATTTTTTTGAAAAATAACTCCAAAATAAAATAATATCGAACTAGTTCGAAATCTTCATTCAAATTTTAAATGACAGTACTCCCTCCGTCCCAGAAAGATTGTCCAATTTCTGTTTTCACACCCGTTTTGCAAAAAATATAATAAATAGTTAAAGTAGAGAGACAGTAAAGTAAAAGAGAGAATAATGTAGAGAATAGTCTTACCTACATTATTCTTTCTCTTATTTTACTCTCTTTCAACTTTACCTATTTATTATTATTTTTGCAAAACGAGTGTAATAAATGAACTGGGACAATCTTTCTGGGACGGGACGGAGGGAGTAATACTTAAAAAGTTTTTGTAATTGTAAAACACAACCTTAATAGGTTCAGAGGCATTGACATTTACCTAAATTATTTATTTAAACCATTATTTCAAATTGTGCATATGGGACTGCATTTTCATAGGATGCCTATTGTAGTAAGACAATTACAAATTATTCGTTGAACATGGTTTGTTTTGTCTCTTTACAAATTTATGGAGTATGATTGTATGGATCGTAATAAATAAAAAAAATTCGTCATTGACTCTAAATCAAGACATGCTCATGTGAATCCTAATTGGCCACAATCACTGTACTATATTTTTATTTTCGCTAGCAATTTAACTTTATTTCGACTTGATAATACATATTGTTGTATGAATTTATGCATTCATAAAAAATGAAATACGAGATTAAAGAATTAATTAATTAATTTAAAGGTCTGAGACCTAATCGTCATCTTAATATATTTTCTTCTCTTTATTCTTCTCTAAACCTAATTAAGTTTATAATATAATGTTTTATTGTTTCGTGACAATGAAGTATTCATGAGTGTCTTGTGTAACCACAATTTTAGGCTAAAATTTGCTAGTTAATCAAACTTGACCAATTCATTATACATAAAGATTTATGTAAAAAAAAGATTAATTTATGCACATGTCAGTGTGACTAGAATAAATCCTTTTGCCTTGTAAGTGTGAATATAACAAGACTTTAACTTTAATATAGTATAGATTTGCTTAAACATCAAAATTATCATTTCTAATAAAAAAATGTCCATTTTTTTAGATATTAGCGATGGATTAAATATTAATTATTCTATCTCAGACACAGTGATATATAGTGGTCACGTGCCGGCGTGCGCAAATGCAGCCGAACCTCCCTTTCGCCATGTGGATTCAATTTAATTCTTTTTCTCACAAATATAAAATCTCTTTTACTATTTTTTATCCGGCAAAATCAAAAGAATGAAAGGCAATTTATGGGGAAGAAAATTAGCTACTTCGTGTCCATTTGTATTTTTCTAATTATTTTTGTAACTTGTCTCTATTTTAGAATATGAAAGTTGTAAAATTTGAATAAACTAGTAGTGTTACACTTTTTATTTCAAGTGAAACTAATGTTCAATTTGTGATGAAATACAAATCTGCTAACATTGATTTATTAAATAGTTAATTGCATTGTTGTCTAATTAATTTGCTAAAAATGTTGGCCAACAATCTTGACTAGTATCTGGCTTGTCAAAGAAGTATTGACTGAAAAAAAATGTGAACAAGCTTTTACAACCCCCTCATTTTTTTTTCACAAAGTATACTTGTATACAAAAAAGATAAATATTGTATTTTGAATTTATTAGAAAACTGATGGCTTATGCAACCCCAATAAAATTGTGATGGCTCCTACTCCTACACATTATTTTTGAAGATGAATTGTAATGCATCTCCCCTTTCACGTCTTGACATCACCGACTCTATCCAATTATTTTTTCAATTCATGTGCCAAAAAATAGTCAGAAATGTATAATAGGATGAAAGAAGAGTATTTATAATAATTGTTTAAAGGTGAAAATGTACGATAAGGAATATGGATACACATTCTCAAATCCAGAATTTTTTTTATTATATATTTAAATTCAAGTCGTTGATTTTAGACAGAGATGTTTGTACCTAAATTGCTAAACTTTCACCAAATTCTGATTTTGCATAACAGTTTTAAAATCTTTCTCTACATTATACTAAAACTTTTAATTTGTTCTTATTTTATACTATCAACTATCTAAATTTCACTGATGACATAACTTTGTAACTTGGTTACGTGGCAATTACATGGAATAATCTTTTCTCAAAATTCAAATAACAAACTTTTTGAAAGATTCTTAGTATCATCAAAATTAAAACTAAGAATTTTTCAAATAATTCAGAACATCTTGGTAGCATAGGTTGCGAATTTTGTATTGTGACTTAATGAATTATCAAATAACACAGTGATTAGACCTGCGAAATGTTATTTTGGATTTTGGATTTAGAATTAGGATTTTTTTAAAAAAGGGGCTGCTTCTGATTTTGGGGAATTATATTTACGTTGATTTGCATTATTATTATTATGTTAGTATAAAATAAAAGTGTAAATATATATTTAAATTTCATGTACTTTTATCAAAATGGTATGTGGGTTTAATGGTGCCACGCACAAGTAAGTTACTAGTATAAGTTATGTAGATTAGTTGCAAAATAAATACAAAAAAAAGTTTGGTAGTTAATAAGGAGATTTTAAAAATATTAGGGCATCTACAATGGGGCGGAGGATGCGACGCCCTAAGCCCCCGCCCTATGCGCTGCCACATCAGCATTTTATCCTCCACCTCTTTCACTGCAATGGGGCGGACTATAGCTTGCCCTAAGCCCCACCCTAAGTATTTTATTTATTATTTGAATATTTAAACACTACAATATTTTTTTTTTATGTTTGCAAACATATCAATTAGCAAGAATAAATATAAAAAAACTATAAATTAAAGGTCAATTCTATTGTCAATATTTATTTTTTATTTTTATTTTTATTTTTTGTGCTTGTAGAAATGAAATTATTTTGGAATTCATTATTCAATTTAGAGAGAAATTGAGATGAGGAAGAAAGTAGAATGAAAGGTGTGAAATGAAGTAAAAAATCAGAATTTATTGAGTATTTAGAATTTTACAAGCGAATGATCCTTTTGGAAAAAAGAATTAAATGGTAATTAAAGTGATGCTTGAATAAAGGGATTCCTTTAAATTCTTTAAACAAAAAATTGAAAGTGAAATTCAAAAACCAATCAAGTAGAGAAAAAAGAAGTTATTTCCCCCTCCGTCTCTGGCGCTCACTTATTTCAATTTCTCTCCCTTTCTCTCTCTCTCTCTCTCAACCAACACTGCACCTGGAAATGATGGTGCTGAGACACGGCGGGGGAGGCAGCGGCGGATTTCTGGCTGCCAAGCAAGTTGTTCCGCTCAACCACGATGCTCAGGTCTCCCACCGCCTTCTACAATCGTCGCTTTGCAATGATCTCAGATCGGTTCATCAATGCCTCGCCGATCCCTTCGTCGACGTCAACTACGTCGGTGCAGTTTGCTTGAAGATGCGCAATACCGGCGTCGTTTTGTCAGAGGAATCTCCGAGCCAGGTGCGAGTCTGCTACGAGGAGTTCCGAACTGATGCTACGCCCTTGTTTGTTGCTGTTACTAACGGAAATTCGGCACTAGTCAGGCAATTACTGGTAAATTCTGTCCTTCACCTTCACTTTTATTTCACCTGCCTTAGTCTATCGATTTTGTTTCCTATAACATTGCTCCTATTATGGAAATCCATCATTCATCCTGGAATTCGGCAAATTCTAATCTGGCTTTTCGATTTTGTAATTTATTGTTGCTGGATTTGCGCCTATATAATGCTGTTAGTTTTGTTTTGCGTGATTAGACTCTTGATTATTTCGTTTGGTTCAATTTTCAAAATTTTAAAGTTGATGTGCTGGTATTGTTATTTATCTCTGTTATTCAAAATGTCGACAGATGCTTTGGCATTGATTGTTGCTTGAAATCTCCTTGTGATTTTTTTTACTGTCTATTTCTTCTTATCGGTGATCTCTTGGCTTTAACCTTCCATAAACCGTATATTGTGCTTTGTGATCTCAGTCCCTTTCTTATCCTATTAGAGTGGTTTATCGCATTGACTTAGTTTCCCGTCTCTGTTATTGTATTGTGCTATGTAAACTACTCGTAGTCGTTGTCCACTATTTAATTAAGGAAATCTGTTTATCTGAGGGGGACCAGCTCCTTAATAATTCCCTGTATTGTTGCCTCAAGTTACAAACATGTTAAAATTCTAATATCTTGTCCCACATCGGCTTGGCAATGATCCTATCTCTTCTAAATAAGGATGGATAACCCTCCCCCTTATGAGGCCTTTTAAGGGGTGAGTGGCCCATTTCTAATAAAACAAAGTATATGCATAAGAGCTTTGCTTGTGTTTGACTATTTTTTTTATATCATATCTGCAATGACAGAATGTAACCTTTCTGAAATCGCAGAGTGTTGGAGCTGATGTAAACCTACAACTGTTTAGGGGCTATGCAACGGCAGCAGCTGCTAGAGAGGGCCATTACGAAATCCTAGAGATCCTTCTCAAAGCTGGGGCATCTCAACCAGCTTGTGAGGAGGCACTGTTAGAGGTTAGCATCCATGGACACTCTCAGTTAGTGGGGCTGCTAATGGCATCTGACCTTATCAGACCACATGTTGCTGTTCATGCTCTCGTTACTGCATGCAGTAGAGGATTTGTTGAGGTCGTTGATACTCTCCTCAAGGTACATTTTGGATACACCTACACCAATTTGTATAGGAAACATATCTCTGTTATTTGACTGTAAACTACCAGCATTATGAGGTTAAATGAATTAGTTGGTTATAATGCCTGCCAGGTGCCATATTAGTTGAGAAGGGCATGCATGGTAAGTTTGTTGAAATAGGCAGATGGAATGTGTTGCAACTCATCATACAGATATTTGTTCATATCCATTTTATGATCTATCTAATTTAGTTGTTATTTACTGGCAGTGTGGAGTAGATGCCAATGCAACCGATCGTGTTTTGCTTCAATCTTGTAAGCCTTCTCTGCATACAAATGCCGATTGTACTGCACTTGTGGCTGCCGTTGTTAGTAGGCAGATTTCCGTGGTCTGGCTACTACTGAAGGTAACAAATTAATGCTTATCAATGAATTTGGATCCTTGTATTAATTACGATTACTCATGTGTGTCTCCACTCTCCATCTATATAACAAAATAACAACATTGGACCATCACCTCTATATATTTGGAAATTTCTTGATCTCATACATTATTGTGGTCTTCAATAAACTTAACTTATCATATTTTTCTACAAAAAAGGCTGGTGTCAGAACTGATGTGAAAGTGCACCTTGGAGCATGGTTATGGGATTTGGCTTCTGGTGAGGAATTTCGAGTTGGTGCAGGACTCGCTGAGCCTTATCCGATCACATGGTGTGCTGTTGAATATTTTGAAGCAACCGGATCTATACTGGAGATGCTCCTTCAGTGCATCTCCCCCGATGCTCCTCATTTTGGAAGAACTCTAATCCACCATGCCATTCTATGCGACAATCAAGAGGCTGTGAACGCGCTTGTAAAATATGGTGCATGCATTGAGACATCAGTCATGACCACACAACAAACTCAGTTTCGTCCTATCCATATGGCTTCTCGTCTTGGATCTTCAACAATTCTTCGTACTTTGATTGATTCAGGTTGTGATGTGAACTCCACAACAGAATCTGGTGAGACAGCGGTAATGATCTGCGCTGCATATATGCAGGAAGAATGCCTCCAAGCATTGGCAAAGGCAGGTGCTGACTTTGGCTTGGTTAACTTGGCTGGCCAATCAGCAGCTTCCATCGCTCGTTCAAATCGATGGTATGTCAGTTTCCAGCAAGTATTGCTCGATGTAATACGCAGCGGATCCATGCCTACATCCACCAACAAGTCTGTTTTTTCGCCTCTGTTGTTCGTGGCTGAATCTGGTGATTTTGTTAGCTTGAAAGCTGTGATGGGACAAGCAGATATCGAGCTAGATGAGCAGGACGACAGAGGCTTCTCCGCGGTCATGATTGCTGCAGCGCAGGGTCACGTTGATGCTTTCCGGTTGCTCGTATATGCTGGTGCTGATGTTAAGCTATGCAACAAATCTGGTGAGACCGCCATCACACTTTCCAAACTCAACAAGCAGAGTGATCTATTCGAGAAGGTGATGCTGGAGTTTGCTCTGGAGAAGGGAAACCGCATCGCTGGAGGATTCTTTGCCCTGCACTACGCAGCTCGTCGTGGAGACTCGGACGCAGTGAAGCTCTTAAAAAGCAAGGGATACGACATCAATGCTGCCGACGGGGAAGGCTACACGCCACTGATGCTGGCAGCAAGGGAAGGGAATGGCAAAATGTGCCAACTCCTCATCTCTTCAGGAGCGGATATTGGGATGAAAAATGCCAAGGGTGAAACTGCGCTATCAATCGCGAAGAAGCTTCACAACGAAGCAGAGGACGTGATACTGGACGCGGTCGCATGCAAGGTGGTGACAGATGGCTCACGGCTGCGAAAACACACCAAGGGAGGCAAGGGAGTGCCACACACGAAGCTCGTTGCAATGGTAGGAGCAACTGGGGTTCTGCGGTGGGGGAAGTCGAGCTGCAGGAATGTGATATGCCGGGAGGCGGAAGTAGGGCCGAGCTTGAGTTTCGGGCGGAATAGGAGGAGGAAGGGGGATGGCGATGAGACGGGGATCTTCCGGGTTAGGACGACGAAGAATAAGGAGGTGCATTTTGTGTGTGAAGGAGGGGTGGAGGTGGCGGAGCTGTGGGTGCGTGGGATTAGGCTGTTGACCGGAGATGCTATTTTTGGTAAGTAGGAATTATGTTGTGGATGAGAGGTGTATAGTTATGATAGGAGTAGGTAGTGCTTCATCTCGAAGTATATGTAATTTGGGAAATTATTTCCTACATTGTAAATTCAGTTGAGATTTTGGAAATTGGGATGATGATTAAAATTCAGTTGAGATTTTGGGATTTGGGATGATGATTAAAATTCAGTTGAGAGCTTAAATTTAAATACTACTACATTTTATAATTGGAGCAAATAAAATGCAAGATTGACGAAAACATAAATTGGTGCAATGAACTGCAGAGAATAGCCAAGTTCAGAAGTTCTCTTTCCCTCGTTAGTACTCTTGTAGGTTTGTCGTCTCCAAAGATTAAACATTTTCATCTCGTATGTAGCTGCATTGCTCACAAACGAGCTTTGACGAACCAGATAATAGCTAGGGCATAGCTTCTACAGACAAAGTATGCAGAGAGTGTGTATGCAGAGATTGCTTGGGGTTGATATGCATGGAATGAAAACCTAGGCGTAGTCTACTGCGTTGGGGCATGTTGGAGTCAACGCAAACATTCTGCCATTAATATTGGAGCGTAGCAGTTGACGTTATGCCATGTACGTGTTGAAAGCATGAATTTATATGGATGTATCTAGACGCGTCTCACATCATATTTGGACGACCCTATCAATATGCATGCATAGATAGCTACATGTCAAGTCACATTGTGTTGGACTATGTGTCCAATTCAGGATTGGACTACTATTTTCATTGGTTCATTTCACGGGTTAAAGAAAAAAATATCAAATTGGGTTCAGATAAATCCCAAGCCCCAATTCCAAGTCCAAGTCCACGGCCCCAACATGCGACCTTGGTGAGGCGGTGGCGGCGCCGGCGCGTGTGGGCTTTTTACAATTCAATTTTTGTGCACATTAATTATGTACATGTTATAATTTAGCCTATAAGTTTAATTAAGGCTCTTTTCCTAATATGAGATTAATTAGCACATTCTACTATTAATTAATGCTATCACAATCATCTACTTGGAAGGTAGATTAAATTTCACAAAATTAAATATTTCATCACTTATATGATCAAGTCAAACGCATTGACCAAACTTAGATTTTGATATGGTTGTATATGAAGCAATAGTTGTATCAATTGGTTCTTCATTCTTTTTCTCTTAGATTTTTAGACGCGTTTAATTTAGTTAATCAAATAGGCTACTTCTTGGTTATATCTTTTGATGTACGAAGTTGAATCAACACACTCATAATGAAAAATTGAAAACAATTTTGCAACTTTTGTTGGAAGAATATTAAATAGTAGTAGTCACTTTTTCACAGGGTAGTAAATAGTCATTCAAGTACTTGGTTAGGCACTTGAACTGAGTGAGATTGATAGTAATAATGATTGATGTGGTTACACAAACTTATTATTGTATAAACAAAAGACATAAATAAAAGGCAAAGAAAATGAATGCATAAAACATGATAATTTCTAGTGGAAGCAAGAGGAGTCAGACAAATAGGCAGGTTGAAGCGCAGCGACCTCGGCCTTAATGGTAGCTAATTGGCATTCGGCAACATTCAACTGTTGATGCAACACACTAACCATCCCGGCACACCCGTAGACGGGGTCTTTGATCCTGCAGTATGCCTCGTAGTACAACGTCTCCGCTGCTTGCCCTCTACAGCTCACCGGAAGATCCTGCTCTTCTCCAAAAAACATCCATTAATTCACTACAAAAATATATACTCCTCTCCTCAAAAATGTGTACTATTAAGTAACCATTAATTACCTGTAGTATTTTTCCAACATTGCTGGCGCCATAAATCTTGTGAACATAAGCAAAACGAGATGGATTATTTGATGGAAAATATGGAGCAAAAATGCAATCTGAAGGACATCTTCTCCTCAAATGCTTGCATGCTGCACACCGGCTTGAATTCATCTTCTATTCCTATCTCTCTTGTATTTTCTTATTAAGAAGATCCAACTTTAGATTTTCGTATTTATAGTGAAAGATGCATACATTTTTTAACGGCTAGTTCACATATGGAATACTCATTAAATATGAAAGTCTTGATTGTTTAAATTGTGACAAATTTTCACTAAATTTTCTCAAATCATGCAAAAATTGACCTCATAATTTCACGTTTTCCTTTTTTACTTATTAGTTGGTTTCATATTTTCCTCATGAAAACGTCTTTCCTATTTTTACTTTACTAATGTTTGCCATAATATAATATAGAAGAAAAACATAGTGTGTTAATAAAAAAATGAATAGTACAATTGCTAATAAGGCAATGCATTTCGTAAGTGCATCTACAACTACGTTTCTTAGAATTATTAATTTATTCATGAACCTCACGACAATTTTTTCCCATACTTGATAAATTCTTAAAATGTTTATTTAATTAAACAATTAAATAGTGAACATTTGTAAAGAATATCAAATAATAAATGCTGAAAAAAGGACAAAAGAAAATTGCAAATATAAAAACACTAAAAAATGACATGGAACAACTCTTTATATGGAGGAACGAAATCTTTACATGTTTCGTTCCTCCGAAACAGAATGAAAGGCAAATGTTATAGATGCTCTGAAATGCGCAACCAGAACCCGATTGTTGGTCAAATTTCTAGTAGTTTTATCTTTTGATTTTGTTTAGTTCTAATTTAATAGATGGGTTATGTTGTATTTTGTGTTTATTTTTAAAATTTATTAGATCAATTAAATACATAAAAAGTATATTTTCACACATGTTTCTTAATACGTTAATATTTTGAAAAAAGGAATCACAATAAAAAAAATTATAATTTCAATAATCATAATGCTCACTATTTAATAGAGGAGGATTCAACTTGTATTGATTTCCGCTTAGAGGGGAGAGGGGTATGTAGTTTGATTTACAATTTCTTATCTATCAAGTTGAATCCAAATTGATGCAAAATGAAGTTAATAGTGTATTTCAATTAGACTCAATAATTCATATAAATTCTGTAGATGGAGTTACCACTTTTCTCATATATATTACTTTCAATGAAAATAATTGATTAATTTGAAATTTAAAATAAAAATGTGTTTTCTGTGTGAAAATAGAGAAAAAAGTTACAAATTATAAGTAAAAAACATCAGAAACTCAACTTAGTTCTCCACATTTCACCAATCACTTTCTTTGGTTGTGGATTATCTTCTCCTCTGTCTCTCTGCCCAGATGTGAAATACAACCATCCATCCCAAAAACCGGCCAACGTCGTCTTCACCCTGTACGGCATCCTCCCCATCACAGACCATTGCTGCACCATTCACATTATCATATTATGTCAATTCATTACATGAACATGTTAGAGCTGAATTTGATTCAAACATACATACCATGGTATCCAAATGAAATTGGAATATCTCTCCCACTAGAATCATCCTTTTAGTCACAGGGTGCTTCTCTGTCGTCCCTCCCATTATGACAATCGAGTTATTCCAAATAATCCAAGACGATTCTATGTGGGAATCGGGTTTGGGCATGGGGTTCACAGCTCTCCACTTCATCTCCCCATCAAGCATATAGACATCCCCGTATACCACCTGAACAAGACACAAGAAAATAGTAAAGCACGAGATCAATCTAGCTACAACTCATGGCATACTGGTCTTGTGTTCTACCTCGTGCCTCCTTGAGCATTTGAAAATGGGCGACCCGGGTTTTGGCATGAAATCGCCCTCTTGACCGCCAATCACAAAAAGATTATCACCAACCGCAACACAGGCCCTATTCACATGTTCCAAGTTACTACCTTCGTCAACAAAAAATAGACTTGTTTTTCTCCATCTCTATCTATTTATAGTAAGTTTCACTCTATAATGAGGTGGGGCTCATTTTCTACTAACAAAACTTCAACCAACTTTTCTCTCTATCTCACTCTTACTTTACCAATTTTGCATTGAAACATGTGTCGTCGACTACCAAGACTACTTTTTTTTAGACGGAAGCGGTACTATTCACCTTCTCACGAATAAACTAAAACTTGCAGTAAGAAGGATGACTTTTTGTTACCTATGAGGTCCCCCTCGGGGCAGGGGTACCTCTTTTCGCCATTCATTCTCGATTGCTCTACCATTCTTCACTGCAATGCTCCAATGGTCGGTTGCAGGTGTGTGCCGATTCTCTTTGCTGCCACCCATTACATGTAGTCTTCCCCTCCATATCTGAGTTGCTGGAGCATATCTAAACCATTATCACATTCACCAAGTTATTGTTTTTCAGTTCAAAACAAAGTAATCTTGATATATAGCTATAGTGATCTAGTAGTACTACCTCGGAGCTGGTAACGAGGGAATGCTCTCCCACTTCCTCGTCTTTGTGTCGAGGACAAAAGAAAGAGCCACGGGAGGAGCTGTGCACTGAGGGCCATGCTGTCCAGACACAATGTACACATATCTTCTCCCATCACTCGCCACTCCCAAATGGGAATTTGCCATTTCTTTTGGCGTCTCGAATCTTTCAGTCCAATTTCTAGCCGTAAAATTATAGACATCGACATGGGAATGCACCTACCAAAGAAGCATGACATCAAAACATAGAAACTCATACTGATTTATAAATTCAAAGAGCTTACATGATCTAGGTTTCCATATCCGGAGAAAACGTAAAGAAGATCCTCAATCTGAATGGCAGAACCATCCAAACGCGGCACAGGCGCTGAAGCCATTTGCTCCCATTCTAATTGTGGAGCTGGTAGATCAGCAAATGTACCTGATAATTCCAGCTCAGGTACATTATAATTCCCCTGCGATCATCAAATAACTCTTTTATTCAGGCATTTCTACAAACAGGTAAATACCATACAATACAAAACAACACATTTTGAACCATCACTAGTGATCAAAATCAACCAAATAGATGCAAAATTCAATACACAAACCAAACAGCAAACTTCTCCATCATCACTAATGCTGAAAGTTAAACTCAATATATGCAATCATCACAAACCTCGATTTTGGGTTTCGAAACAACCAAGATTTGATTTTTCTCCCGATCCCAGTTCGAAGAAGAAGTGGAGGAGGAGGCCCAGAAGAAATCGAGCGTCAAAGCAATCCCAATAAGGGATAGAAGCGTAAAAACGACTGTGGATTTAGTGGAACTGCGTTTTCCGGCAAACAGCATATTGATTGAGGATCGAAGAAAGGGAATGAGAAATTAAGGGAGCAAGCAAAGAGGAAAGTTATAGTGAAGCAGATCATGTTTCGGGAGAGGAAAAAAAGATGGGGCGCCAATGGTTTAAACATCGCTGCCACACCGCCTCAAATACAGATGGTTTTTCTCCAAACACTCTTTTTAAAACATTTAGTTATTTATCATTAATAGCCAATAAATTTAAGGCTAATTCCGACTTTTCTGCAAAATTTAAATATGGTGAAAAACAATAATTTTAAATGAGTATCAAAATTTTCACAATCAAGTAATGTGATGAAATTAAATCGAATTTACATTACCGTGTCAAATTTGTGATAAATTAAATGTAACACATAGCACTCGATCAAGAAACCAACCAAACAGGTAATGCTCCACTTCTGAATCATAAAACATTATACTCCAAGTTGGGATCGGGATCGGGTATTGAGAATTTTGGATCTTCGGGTATATTCGAATTATCCGATTTTTTTAAAAAATTTAATAAATAGTGTGTTAATTCTAATTTGCATATTCATACTTATTTACTAACCCAAATATGAAATACTAACTGTCCGCTTGCTAATATATTAGTTCTAACTTTTAAAGTTTAAGTAATTAAATATTAGTGTTAATGGTACTCCCTCCGTTCCAAGGTATTAGACCAATTTTCTTTTTTGGGATGTCCCAACATATTAGACTCATTTCTTTTTTTTAGCAAAAAGCATCTATCTTATTTATTCTCCACTTACTTTTTTCTCTCTTCTCTCCCCTACTTTTTCCCTCTCTCATACTTTACTCTCTCCACTTTAACTATTTAAATATCAATTCCTTAAATCATGTGCCCAAAAGAATTGAGTCTAATACTCCGGGACGGAGGGAGTAGTTAATTACTGAGTTACAAACTAGCAGCTGACACGCCTCCCTCCCCTCTTCTACTCTCTCGCCCGCGCCTCCCTCCGCCGGCGCCGTCTCCTCTCCCAGCACTGGCCCTCGTCTCTCCCAGCGCCGGCGAGCTCTCCTCTACTGCCCAGCCGCGGCCCATCTCCTCTCCCAACGCCCCCGTCTCCAATCCCAGCACTGGCCCTCATCTCTCCCAGCGCCGGCGAGCCCTCCTCTACTGCCCGCCGCGGCCCATCTCCTCTCCCAACGCCGCCGTCTCCTCTCCCAGCACTAGCCCTCATCTCTCCCAGCGCCGGCGAGCTCTCCTCTACTGCCCAGCCGCGTTCCGTCTCCTCTCCCAGTGCCGCCGCGGCCCATCTCCTCTCCCATCTCTCCTCAAAATTGAATTGAAATCAATATCGGGATTGGATACCCGATTATTTGGGACTGGATACCCGAGTCGGGTATCCGGGTATCCAAAATCAAAATCGGATCGGGTATCGGATACTAGATTTTAGAAAATTCGGGATCGGGTATCCGAAATTTTCGGATCGGGTATCCGCGGATACCCGATTTGACAGGCCTAACTCCAACCAAAAACAACTCAATCTATTAAGATACAAAATTTCAAAACTCCTATCTAAATATTAACTTCTAATTTTTCTATGATTTAATAGGGTTTAAAAGACTACTTCTACTTTATTCTTTTTTGCGCCAAACATGCCGCGGGAGTCGCTTGCACCCTCTGATTCAATCATGAGATGGTTCATCCCTTTCACGATTCCTGAGTTGGAATTAGTATGAGTTAACGACTTGTTTTCTGGCATCTCGATCTAAGCACAATGACCAGACATGTTGACGGTAAGTTGCACGGTAGGTTGCAGGGCGGACGCACCATTAGCGTAGACACTGGGTAATGCAACAACATGGTGCATGTTTTCACGCATTATAGGTGGCCCGACCGGCTGTTGAACCTGATATCTTGAGTTGTTGTGCGCTGCCCAAGCTTCAAAACAAAATTTGATTATCATTCAAACCAATAACATACTTATTGTTTTGATCCAATGATGCATGGATAAAATTCACTGGGACGACAAATGAAAACTCACTTGAATGCATCTGAGATCCATTCGATGAAGACGTGGAAATAAATCCTGGGCCAACTTGACGCATTACCTCAGCTTGTCTCCCGAGCAAGTGATTGAATTTATTTATTTGGGCCTTCAAAGCCACTCTCATGTGATAAGCCTTAAAAAATTCCTGATTTTCCAACTCGAGCCTTTGCCAAACTGGAAGAAAACTAATAATTAGATAATTCCAAACATATAGTATAGTGAGTTTTAAGGGACAGGTACAAACATTTTTTAAGAATTATGAAGATCAGTGAAGCACGTTTGTTAATGGAGTATAACATCGAAATAATAGTACAGATCGATGAAATTAAAGTAACCAAGTTTGATGATGCGAGGTTGAATTTTTGCACTATTGGACAACTTATTCACAACTTCCTCCTCACTCATGCAAAGTTGAATGCACATTTCGATAAGATTTTTGACCTGATCAAGTTCAAAAGACAAATTTAGCACATATGGTAGAAATAAAAGGATTTTTTCTTGTTTTCTTATCAATCAGTGCTTCAATATGCCACCATATACATGCATTAAATACAATTAGTACATAATGTATACAGATTTTGGATTGCATAAATGATGAGTATAAAACAACGATAAAACCTACAAATTGTATGTCCTGTGGAGTGATTTCTCTAACTTGGCCAATTAACATTTTGCAAGATTCAAAAAGAGGGCAGCCAATTGATTGAGTTGTGAGATGCTCCGTCGCTACATAGATCAGATATTCGAATAAATCAAAGCCATAAATGGAAACTGAAATAGGTGTAAAACACAATACATGGAGTAATAAAAACAATATGTACAAGGCTTAATTTTTATACTATTATTATTGTTATAAGAGCGGTACGAAACAAGCTGAAAATTTCCGACATTGACTTTGGAAATTCTTCACTTAACTTTGTTTTGCAGGAAAAATGATTATTTAAAGACTTAGATGCAATTGGTTAAATCACTTTTGATAATTGAGCTATGTTGACGAATTCAACTTTAGAGAAACCACAAAAATATTAAGAGGAAATTAAGATGAGAGATTTCGGAAAAAGGGATTAATTTCGCTGACCTCTCGAAATTAGGGATTAATTTCGCTGACCTTTCGTAATTTGGGATCGAGGCAAGCTTATTTTTCAAAATAAGGGATTTCTGATTTTTTTTTTCCATTTTTCTATTCTTTTTTAATATTATTTTCCTACAATCATTTATCAATTGTCTAAATTACCCTCTCAATTATTTGACATGATTTCTACAAAATCATAGCTCCAGCCGTTTCTACAAAGAATTTGTCCAAACACAGACAAACATATATATAGAGATACATGTATTCTCACAAAATTTAAAATAGTTTTTATGTCAAAATTTTCAATTACATTAAGTAAAGTGATTTCAAAACACCAATACCGACAAACAAAAAATATGTATTGTGTATATATGTATTTGCATATACAGACGGATATGTATGCCTATACAAATAAAACAGAAAATAGGTATGTGTATTTTGAAATCCTTTCATAATCACGGCTGTTTGGAGTTGAAAGACGACAGTGGAGGCGCCGTGAAGGAGGGTGGAGTAGGGTCTAGAGTAAGGTAAAGAGGCGACGAAAGGTGATGAAGAGCGGAGGCGCCGTGGAGGGGAGGGGAGGGGGGAGGAGAGGAGAAGGCTTGGGATAAAAAAAAAGGCGGGTGGTTTGGAAGTGAAACGGCTTTGATTTTTTAGAAATTAGGTAACATAATTAAGGGACAATTTAGGCAATTGATAAATGGTTGGAGGAAATAATATTATAAAAGAATAGAAAAAAGATTAAAAAATCAGAAATCCCTTATTTTGAAAAATATGCATGCCTCGATCCCAAATTATAAAAGGTCAGCCAAATTAATCCCTAATTTCGAAAGGTCAGCGAAATTAATCCCTTTTTCCGAAGTTGAGATTCCATATATAATAAACTTGACCCTGTTTTAATGAGTTTTATGGAAATTGTAGCGTGGTTACTTGCGTTGGAAAGTCGTTTATTTTGATTAACGGCTCCTATCCCATTTGAGAGTTGAGTGATTCGATTCTATAACTTGAAATTGTAATATTCATTTGTGAAAGATCTTGGCAATTTATTTTGAAAGAGCAAACTTCAAAATTGGTCGCTAAAAATAGTGTTTGCATATTTTAAGAACCCGAATCTGAAAATTCACGCTAAAAATCTATGAAAAGTGCAAATTCTAAAAGCGTAAATGTGTTTCTCTTTCCTCTAATAGTGCAGGCACTCTTTATTTTGGTGTTATTTTGTCGCATACTTTGATTTCACATTTATGTGAAATATATACAAATCATTTTTGGTTATAATTATAAAATAGTAGTCGTTTCCCTCGTAGTTGAGGCGAAACTTTTTGGCACATTGTTTAAGAAATTGATGTTTAGTATGTTAAGTAAATAGATAAAAAAGTATTAACTATAACAAAACTTTCTAAAATAGGAAAATGACTCAACCACGAGAAAATACAGGGAGAGCTATATGAGAAGAAAATTTTGTGCCATAAGTAGAATAATTGAACTAAGTTTTACAAAAAAAAAATTTGAATAGACATTTCCGACAACATTGTTCTCACTCTTACTTAGAAAACAACATCAACCTAAATTAGTTAAAGCCTTAAAGCATAATTATTATAGTGGCCCATATTTCTCAGGGCTTTGGCCCCTAATCTTTGACAAATGAGCAGTCCCCACTCTTACTTAGAAAACAACATCAACCTAAATTTTATTACGGCCCATAATGATGAATGTCATGATTAATCAACTCCAAGGTTATTTAATTACCGATTGCACCGATACAACAATTGTTTGGAATTAAGAAATCGAGAATCAAGCAAAGAAAATCGAGTCAAGAATCGTTAGACGCACATTTTGTATTGTTCATTTTAATGTATATATTTAGTTTAATTCTAATACATTAAAAAATATTATTACAATTTTTAATTTTATAAAACTCATAGTTCAATTTGCTCGTTTTTTTTCTATAATTTTAAATAAATTATTAAGATAACAACTAGTAGTCCAAATTAAATACTCCGTTATTTGTTGCAGTAATTGAATTAGTATGAAAATTGTAGTGCGTTACTTGTGTTGGGGTTGATTACAATTTGGATGATTCACGAGTTTTAAAATAAAATGGAGTGATTCATAACTTCAAATGATAGAAATTTGTGTCATGAGTGGAAGTAGGATAATTAAAGTATTAAACATAGTTTGAGTTACATTAATAAATCTGTTTGGAAAAAGAGTTAAAAAATACTTAAAGGTTAATTAAAATGATGGCCCATATTCTTGGGCCGAACACATGACAATGAATAGCTTGATTTAACTTATTCCAAATAAGTGAAATTTTGGGACTGAATTTTCCCTATCTTTTTGCTTTCCAAACCCGTTGGTATTTAATAAAAAACTTATACTTACTCAGTTTTAAAAAAACAAAAGGATTTTGCAAACGATAGAAACAGAATAAAAAGAAAATAATTTCTATTTTTAGGAAACTAAATGATTTTTGGAAATCATGTTTGATTAACGTGGGGTTTGTTAACATAAATAAATAATTCGAATTCTAATTAGCTTTTATAAATTACTCTCTCCGTTTCACCATAGTTGAAACGAAACTTTTCGGTACGGAGTTTTAGAAATGAATATTGGATGTGTTAAACAAAAAGATAAAAAAGTAAAAGAGAGGAAAAGGTAGAGAGAATAAAGTATAAAGTGAATAAAGTAGAGAATAAAGTAAGAGAGAGTAAAGTAAGAAAGAGAAAAAAGTTACTACAATATATAGAAATGACTCAACTATGAAGAAACTTTCCGAAATGAAAATATGACTCAACTATGGCGAAACGGAAACAATAAACGTTTAAGAAAATAAAGTTTGGACAAAAGCATATACACACATACAAATACAATAGTAGTACTCCATCACTCCGTCATTCGTAGTCCCGCTGTCTTTTCTGCACGCATTTTAATAAAATGATACTCCCTCCGTCCTAGATAATTCGACCCAGTATTCCATTTCGGGCCGTCCCACATAGTTTGTCACAGTTCAATTTTACCATTTTTGGTAGTGGACCTCATATTCCTCTAATTCATTCATACTCACATTTTATTATAAAACTAATACTTTAAAAATAGGACCTACATCCCACCAACTTTTTCAACTCACTTTCCATTACATTTTTTAAAACCCGTGCCGGGTCAAAGTGTCCCAAATTATCTGGGACGGAGGGAGTAATAAATATTTAAAGTAGAGAAATGATAGAGTAAGTAAGAGAATAGTGCAGAAAAAGACTCTTCTATATGTTATATTCTTTCTTACTGTACCATATATTTCTACTCAACCTACCTCAACAGCCACCTCCGCCTTCAAAGCCACCACCGCCTCCTCCTCCTCCTCCGAAGCCACCACCACCTCCTCCTCCGAAGCCACCACCACCTCCTCCTTCAAAGCCACCGCCGCCCCCTGTGCTACAGTCAGTAGATTCTCTGACATCGGGACCATCAGCAGCGCTAGCAGCGCTAGCCGCCCCTTGTCCAAGGTCCGCCTTCTTGGCTCCACTGCTTTCCTCTGTATACTCTCTGTTGACGTTGCGATCCACCGGCTGAGCAGAAGATGGACCAGCGGCGGGCCAGCGAACAGCGCATAAGCAAATTAAGCCAAAAATTGTAATTGAGACACATCCAAACACAATTGGTACAATTTCAGATTCATTCATTTTGATGGTGAATATTCGTTACATATCTAATAATATTCTTCCATCCTCTCCTTTTTATAATATTACTATTAGGGTGTGTTTGATAGCACAGAATAGGACTATTTTGGTCAAAGTCTTGGTGTTTGATACCAATGGAAATAATTTAGTTGGCCCTTGAAAATAAACACGGCCCGGCCAAGCCCATGAATATATACTACAGTATGCTAGAAAATAGAGGTGGCCACGGTTCGGAAATCGCCGGTTCCGGTTTGTCGAAAGCTTGAACCGTAACCGGCCCGGATACCGG
Source organism: Salvia hispanica (assembly GCF_029641045.1). Taxonomy (NCBI): domain Eukaryota; kingdom Viridiplantae; phylum Streptophyta; class Magnoliopsida; order Lamiales; family Lamiaceae; genus Salvia; species Salvia hispanica. Next base: position 11,211,768 of record NC_142693.1, on the reverse strand, counting down.
TTATCCGGTTCCGGTTACTAACCGCCGGTTTTTCACCGGTTCTGGCAGTTCCGGGTCGGTTCCGGTTCTTCTTTTTTTTTAAATCTTAGAGTTATAACTTTTATTGCAATTCTATATTAAAGTCCAAAGAGAATTGATAACGATAAAGAATTGCAATTTTATTGATTTGAAACTTTAAATGTAAATTTCTACAATACAATTACAAGTTACAAAATACAACAATACAACTATACACTTGAATTTAAAATTTAAATACAAAATTATAATTTACAAAAAACATATTAAAAGTAAAGTTGAAACAATTAGAAAAAAAAAGAAATAAAAGAAAAAGGACTTGAGCTCAACTTAAAAGTAAAATTTAAAACATATTAAAACCGCCGGTTTCCGACACCTTTTCAGACCCTACGCTGTAACCCTAAACCCTACGCCTGAACCCTAGCCCTGAACCGTCGGGAATCGGCGGTTTTGTGTCAGAAACCGCCGGTTTTCTGACACAAACCACCGGTTTTCCGACACAAACCGGCGGTTAACCGACCTTTTTCAGACCTACACCTGCAACCCTACGAACCTACCGGCGAACGGCTACATATTCTCGGTTAACCGGCGGTTAACCGTCAGTTCCGGTTGCTTATTTTTTGAACCGTAACCGGCCCGTAATAACCGTGTAACCGGATTTCGAACCGGAACCGTCGTCCGGTTCCGGTTCCGAACCGCCGGCGGTCCAGTTTGGTTTGACCACCTCTACTAGAAAACTTTTCGGAGGAAAAGTGGCCGATTATATTCTAGTCTTGAAGAATGTGTCCAGAAAAGATTGACATTTCATTTAAATATCAAAATTTGGTCAAAGTCCAATCAGATTCGTAAGATTTATTAAAACGAATTTAAGTATTTAAATTACCAATTTTCATTTTTTTCTCAATTAAAATAAGTACTTTCTTCCTTTTTTTCTTTTTTATTTTTAACTAAATAATGTTGTTTTGGACATCATTAAATTAAGTTATCGTTTTTTATACGGATAAGAAAATTGAGAAAATTTGAAATGCTTTGCTTTATTTTTAAATTTATGGAACTGATCTAATCTAACCAAACTTTGACATTTAAATTACTACTATCGCATTTATATATTTTTGTCATAATTGGTAGACTAATTAAGGCTTAATTTTTATATTATTATTATTGTTATAAGAGCGGTACGAAACAAGATGAAAATTTCCGACATTTGACTTTCGAAATCCTTCACTTAACTTTGTTTTGCAGGAAAAATGATTATTTTTAGACTTAGATGCAATTGCTTAAATCACTTTTGATAATTGAGCTATGTTGACGAATTCAACTTTAGAGAAACCCCTAAAATATTAAGAGGAAATTAGGATGAACTTTTCTATTTGGTTGAGATTCCATATATAATAAACTTGAACCTTTTTTGATGAGTTTTATGGAAATTGTAGTGTGATTACTTGCGTTGGAAAGTCGTTTATTTTGATTAACGGCTGGAAATTCAACGATCCTATCCCATTTTGAGAGTTGAGTGAATCGATTCTATAACTTGAAATTGTAACATTCATTTGTTAAGATACTATTATAAGTTGAAGACAATATCAACAAGTGTCATCTTGCAAATTAGGCACGTATTGTCTTGGCAATTTATTTTGAAAGAGCGAACTTCAAAATCGATCACTAAAAATAGTGTTGGCATATTTTGAGTACCTGAATCTGAAAATTCACGCCAAAAATCTGTGAAAAGTGCAAATTCTAAAAGCGTAAATGTGTTTCTCTTTCCTCTTATAGTGCAGTCACTCTTTATTTTGGCGCTATTTTGTCGCATACTTTGATTTCACATCTATGTGAAATATATACAAATCATTTTTGGTTATAACTTATAAAATAGTACTCCCTCCGTTCCATTAAATATGCAACATTTGTTTTTCGGCACATGATTTTATGTAGTGTTGTTTTGTGAGTTAATGAAGAAAGACTAAAGTAAGAGAGAAGAAAATGTAGAGAGAGTATTTTTCCATTTTTAGAAACTTTTCATTTTTAATGGGACAGACCAAAAAGGAAAACGTTTCATTTTTAATGCGACGAAGTGAGTATTCCCTTTGTTTCCTCATAGTTGAACCGAAACTTTTCGTCACATTGTTTAAGAAATTGATGTTTAGTATGTTAAGTAAATAGATAAAAAAGTAAGAGAAATAAAAAAGTAGAGAGAATAAAATAAGAGAAAGTAAAATAAGAGTGAGAAAAAATGTTAATTATATGGAAATGAGTCAACTATAAGGAAACTTTCTAAAATAGAAAAATGACTCGACTACAAGGAAATAGAGTGAGAACTATATGAGAAGAAAATTTTGTGCCATGAGTAGAATAATTGAACTAAGTTCTACAAAAACATTTTTGAATAGACATTTCCGACAACATTGTTCCCACTCTTATTAGAAAACAACATCAACCTAAATTAGTAAAAGGATAATTATTATAATGGCCCATATTTCTCAGGGCTTTGGCCCCTAATCTTTGACAAATGAGCAGTCCCCACTCTTACTTAGAAAACAACATCAACCGAAATTTTATTACGGCCCATAATGATGAATGTCATGATTAATCAACTCCAAGGTTATTTAGTTACCGATTGCACCGATACAACAATTGTTTGGAATTAAGAAATCGAGAATCAAGCAAAGAAAATCGAGTCAAGAATAATAGTTAGACGGATATTTTTATTAGTCGTTTTAATTTATATATTTAGTTTGATTTTAATATATTAAAAAATATTATTATAAATTTTAATTAAAATTCATGAAAAATCAAAGTTCAATTTGCTCGTTTTCTCTATAATTTTAAATAAATTATTAAAATAACAACTAGTAGTCCAAATTAAATACTCCGTTATTTGTTGTAGTAATTGAATTAGTATGAAAATTGTAGTACGTTACTTGTGTTGGGGTTCGTTTAATTTACTTTTAAGGTTATTCGATTGATTAGAATTTGGATGAATCACGAGTTTGAAAATAAAATGGAGTGATTCATAACTTCAAATGATAAAAATTTGTGTCATGAGTGGAAGTAGGATAATTAATGTATTAAACAAAATTTGAGTTACATTAATAAATCTTTTTGGAAAAAGAGTTAAAAAATACTTAAAGGTTAATTAAAATGATGGCCCATATTCTTGGGCCAAAGACATGACAATGAATAGCTTGATTTAACTTATTCCAAATAAGTGAAATTTTGGGACTGAATTTTCCCTTTCTTTTTTGCTTTCCAAACCCGTTGGTATTTAATCAAAACTTATACTTAAGTTTTAAAAAAATAAGAATTTTGGAAACGATAGAACTAAAAAAAAAAATAATTTCTATTTTTAGGAAACATAAATGATTAGCGTGGGGCTTGTTAACATAAATAAACAATTCGAATTCTAATTAGCTTTTATAAATTACTAAACAATAAACGTTTAAGAAAATAAAGTATGGACAAAAGCATATGCGCACACAATACAATAGTAGTAGTCCTGTTGCCTTTTGTACGCTCATTCTATAAAAATGATACTCCCTTCGTCCCACTTTAAGAGTTCCGGTTGAGTTCGGCACGAATTTTAAGAAATATAAAAGAAAGTTGATGAAAAAAGATAGTGGAATGTGAGTCTTACTTTTATATATTAGTTTTATAATAAAATGTGAGTGGAAAAAGGTGAGTGGAATGTGAGGCCTATTACCAATTATGAAATATTCTAATCGGGACTCCTAAAGTCGGACACCCAAAAGTAGTAAACCGGGACTCTTAAAGTGGGACGGAGAGAGTAATAAATACTCCCTCCGTCGCACATAATTTGACCCAGTATTCCATTTTGAGCTGTCCTACATAATTTTTCCCATTTCACTTTTACCATTTTTGATAGTGGACCTCATATTCCACTAACTCATTCATACTCACATTATATTATAAAACTAATACTTTAAAAGTAGGACCCACATCCCATCAATAGATGAATGGTAGCACACACATATAATATATTACTTACTATTACATAGATAGGATATTCGCCATAAATTGAAATTGGAATAGGTGTAAAACACACAGGGTCACAGGGAGTAATTAATAAAACAGAAGAATAAACACTAGACAATATGCCTCTTCTCATCTACTCCCAATTCCACATAAATATACAAGCATGCAACACAACTCCCACAAAACATCAACCAATCAAACCATAAAAAAAAAAGAAAGAATCAATTTCAAAGTCTAGAGTGACAATCTTGAGAAAGTGATGAGGTGCTCAGGTCGCGGCCGCTATATATGTGGAGGGATTATTACCAAAAACGTTTTCAAATGATTAAAAATGTTTGTATGCACGTGATTTCAAATTTCATTTGGAAATACTTATATAAAGTATCTTTCCTAAGCCTATCAATACTTAATTATTGCACACGCTAATTTTTCCCGAAATTATTGCACACGTTAATTTCTTTTGAATCAAGTTATTAGTAGTTGCTCAATTTAGATTAACCACTAAATAAAACGGATCTTTCTAAAGTAATGAGAATGGTACTCAATAAGTTTAATATTATAATGCCTCATATATTTAGGATGGATTTTTTTTAGTATAGTTAAATTAGTATTTTAAGTATAATTTGAGATTACTTGATGAAGGAACACTTTTAATTTTGATATATTAATTAAATATCCTAATTCTTACTTAAAATAAAAATAGTACAAGTAGGGACGATTCAAAATATAAAAATAAGAATACCATGAGACAGAGAGAGTATATACTAGTGTGATACCCTCAGACCATTATTTATTTTAGTGAGTAAAGGCCTAAAGTGGTCATAAACACCCATTTTACGATTTTGGTCCAAAACATTACGTTTTGAATTATTGCATCCCATATATTTCAACTCGGTTCACAATTAGTCCAAAATAGACTTATCTGTCAAATATTAACAGTCAATGGGTGTTTACCCGATTTTGAGTCTTTGACCCAATTAATCATTTTAATTATTTAAAAAATAATACTACAATTATAAATAAGTAACTTTTATACTCCCTCCGTCCCGCTTTAGGAGTTCCGGTTGAGTCGGACACATGTTTTAAGAAAAAAATGTTTGAGTGTATAATAAATAAATATTGTAGTGGATGTTGGGACCCACTTTTAATTGAGTGTCCAATAAATAAATGTTATAGTGGATGTTGGGACCCACTTTTAACACTTTGTAGGCATTTTTTTATTAATTTATCTCAACCGAGACTCCTAAAGCGGGACGTCCAAAATTGATCAACCGGGACTCCTAAAGTGGGACGGATGGAGTATTATAAATAAAAGAGTAAGTGCCGAAATTGGTCCTGAACATATGATCATTTTACGATTTTGGTCTCAGACACTATGTTTTGAATTTTTGCATCCCAAACATTTCAACACGGATTATAATCAGTCCAAAACTGACGACTCCGTCAAATTATAACAGTCAACATCTTTAAACGCAATTTTAACCTAATTACAGTCTTTAAGTGTGATTATTAACTTCCATTATATCCTTAATTATTATAATCAACTTAACATTTAAATCATATTCTCACTCTTCTCTCTGTCATATCTTCCCAAATTGATTCTCTCTCTATTATCTATAAATATATAAAAGAGGAGATTTAGAGATATTTACAAAATTGCCATCATGAATATTATATTAAAATAAAATGAAATAAAGACTTCATAATCATAAATAATAAATTATAATATCTTCCTATAAAAGTTTATAGTCACTTTCACATTGCCTTCTCCGATTGCATTAGCTTTCATATATTTTACACGTACTTTTTATGTGATTGTTAATTTGTTATGTTACTAATTTTGTAATAATTTGAAACCATGGAATTCACTGGTGGAAAGGGTACATAAATAATAAATTATAATATCTTCCTATAAAAGTTTATAGTCACTTTCACATTGCCTTCTCCGATTGCATTAGCTTTCATATATTTTACACGTACTTTTTATGTGATTGTTAATTTGTTATGTTACTAATTTTGTAATAATTTGAAACCATGGAATTCACTGGTGGAAAGGGTACAATGAGAAGGTTTGTTCTCGATATTAGAGCATCCGCAATGTTGTTTAGGCCAGCCATAGGCCAGCAATAGGCCAGCCATTCTCTCCCCTACCACGTCAGCAACACTAAAAAATCTACCTGCCACATCAGATTTAGGCCAGCCATAGGCCAGCCGCAATTAAAATAATTCAAAATATACTACATTTACGGAATTAAAATTACGATTAAAATACGGAATTAAATTTACGACACATATACGGGAAAAATAATCATTTCCATTAAAAAAAAGTACAAAGATTTAAAAAAAAAGTACATGATTTTTTTTTTAAAAAAAGGGCTTCAACATACGAGCTCCGCCACTCTCTACTCCTCATCGCCGTCGCCGCCGCCGCTGCCGCTACTCGTGGTATCTGAGCCCACGTCGGAACCCGCTAGCCGTGCCCTCGCGATCTCCAAATCAACACGCATTCTCTCGAGCAACTCGTGAAGAAACATCTTCTCCGTAGGGTCAGTGGCGTTCTTCCACTCTTGGAAGACCTTGTACATCTGAGCCCGCGTTTGGTTACGCGAATGGAGAGTGTACTCGAGTGGGGCGGGTGGGAGGGCGGAGGACTGGACCTCGCGGGGCGATAGGGGGGATTCGCTCCTCGCAGCCCGCTTCTGTCCAACCGGGCGGGGGCGACCAGTAAATGAAGGAGGGGATGGAAACTCCTCAGCATCCGGGGGAAGGTCGTGGGATCCGCCGCTGCTGCCGCTGTAGTCGCCGCTATAGTTCAGTCGCTGCTTCTTCGGCCACCCAGCGTCGCACCCCGCCCGGAACTTCTCGGAGTCCTTCAACAACAAGAAGCACTCCCAAAAGGTGAACTCCTTATACTTCCCCTCCAAGGGGAACTGACTCGCGGCTATCCTCCGGGCGTCGTCCTCATTCTGCCCACTTCTGAGCTGACGGAGGGCGTTGGCGAACAAATTCGCAAAACGGCCCACCGCGGCCCTGGTGCGCTCCCACCCCTTCCGGACCTCCTCGTTGCTGAAGTCCTTCCCGTGCGGGCAGTGCCTCCTATAGGCAGCTCTAATCTTCGACCACATGTTGACGACTCGCTGGTTGTTCGCAACCAGCGGATTGCCGCACACCTCCAACCACCCCTTGGCCACCCCGGCGTACTCATCCTCCGTCCACTTCCTCCGGCCAGGGGCAGCGGGCTGCGATGACTCGCCGACCGCCTTGCCCTTCCCCTTCCCCCTTGTCTTCTTCTTCGGCGCGGCCCGTGTCGCTGGAACGAAAGTATCATCTTCCCCGAGATCGATCCTCATATCATGCAATGACAGAAGGTCATCGCCAGAGAACTGCGTCTCCACTGGGGTCGACGTGTGAGACGAAGCCGTCAAAAAATCAAGCGAGGGCCGATATACCGTGTCCCCTCCCGGTGACACCTGCAGCCCCCCCTGCATCCCGGGATGCATACCGTGCTGCATCCCCCCCTGCATCCCGCCCTGCCACATCATCCCCATCATCTGCTGCTGCATCTGGGGCATACCCCCCCACCCGGGCGCTGACTGCCCGCCGCTCCCCTGCCCACCGCCCGGCATCCCCCACGGCATACCCCCCGAGCATACCCCTGGCCCTCCCCCCCCCCCCCCCCCCCCGGGCGCACCGGCCATCATCCCCATCATCTGATTCCAAGGGATGTTAAACCCCGAGCCCATCTGCCCCCATCCAGATCCCACAGGTACCGTGGGAGTCTGAGATCCACTCGTCGCTGGACTGGACTCGTTGTTGTGATCCATCGCTCGATGATGCTCTTGTACAGAAAGTTAGAGAGAGAGAAAACTCGTTAAAATAAGTGGTGCAAATGAAAATGAAACGAAAATCGCGTTTATATAGGTTTTAAAAAAAAAAATAAAAAATCGGCGCTGGCCGATCGGGCCGCCACAATGGCAGCTAGCCGATCGGCTAGCGCTTCGGCCAGCGACGAGCGATCGGCTAGCCCACGCCGAAGCGCTAGCCGATTTCTCTCTCGCCGACTGCAATGGTTCGGCTAGCCAATCGGCTAGCGCAACGAATCGGCTAACCGGTCGCTAGCCGACCATTACGGATGCTCTTATGCAGCAAACTTTTATTTATAGTTTTAACTGATTTATGTTGTCAAGATTAAACTTAGCAGAAGAGCAACACTTGTCATGATTTCAACTTTGTCCGTTTGTGTTTCTAATAAAATCACTTGTGTGGTTTGCAGAAAGAGAAAGGTTGTACACAAGATGACCACAACAGATGACAAAAGGCTTCAGAGCACCTTAAAGAGATTCAGTGTGAATGTCATACCTGCAATCAAGGAAGTTAATATTTTCATGGAAGATATAATTAAGTTAGTCAACCCCAAATATGAGTTTTATACAATGCCCGTGAACGGTCATATTTTAATGATTATAGCATTCTAATCCAAAATCAAAACCAAATCTCCACCCTTAGATTTTAAAATGAGTGGATGAAATTAAATTTTACGAATCTCAATAAATAGTAGACAAAATATCAACAAAAAGGTAATATCGTCATTATGTTATCATATGATAATTTTCGTGAATATTTTTTTTTATATCAACATAGTGTATTGCAAATATCAACAATATAACATAAGAATATCAACACTAGTGCAAGAAAATATCAACACATATTTATTGAGATTTTTACATGGTTTTATTGAGATTTTTTTTATGTATTTATTGATAAATATCTGATTATCAACATTTATAAAAATTAAAATAAAAAATATCAAATTTCATCATCCGAACGTCGTCAGAACATATGCAACTGAGATCTCGTTGGAATCCTTAAAAAATTATCTTTAAATTGATATATTTTTTGCGAAAAAATAATTTAAATCGAGAGAGTTACGTAAATTTAAAATTTTAAGATGATTTTAATGAGAGAGAATTGACATTAATACTCTCTAATTTTATTTATTAATTTCTTAATTAAAAATATAATCCATGTGACATTATTTCAATCACTAGATCTTCTAATCTAATGGCTAAGATTTAATCTTAGTTTAGGACTGCTAATGAGTATTAGCAATTGATCACTACCCTGCCCTTGCATACTTATCTTTATTTCCTCTTTCAACTTTTTTGTCTGATTTTTCTATTTTGTTATCTTCAGTGCTGCCCTTGCATGCTTATCTTTATTTCCTCTTTCAACTTTTTTTGTCTGATTTTTCTACTTTGTTATTTTCAGTGCAAAAGTATATGAATATGAAATAATTTTTTATTTGAGTAATAGTTAAAGTAAATTACTGTCTTGGAAATAGTTTGAAAAGTAAGAGGGTTAGGGTTAAAAAAATACAAAATCATGTCCAAAGTGATGTTTCTCAAGAATAGATATTTTTTTTAACACCAAATGAAAGATATTATTCAACCAAATCCATAACGATTACATCGCGAATAAAAATAGGAATGCAATTCAACCAAAACTTGTTCTCAGCTATAGAACCAGATGCCCGAGCAAACGTGCGGGCAACTTGATTCGCTGATCGCCTTACGAACCTCATAGAGGATCCGGAGACCTCTTTCAAAAGCTGACGACAATGTTTTACTACTGCCCCAAAGATAGATTCATCCTTCCGTAAACTTGTCACTACGAGTACTACTGTTTGGACATTCATCTCAAACTCATCTCCTTCCATCCCTCTCTTTTGATCAAACTCAGCACCTCTCTCAAGCTAAAGAGAGAATAGATCATAAATAATATTAGTACAATATCAAAAGTTACAAATGTAATTTTCTACTATTGTTATATATCCATATATCTATATTATTATTCAAATTAATATCATTATTAAATATACAAATTATAATCGTATAAATACGAATACATTAGGTCTGTGCATCGCACATGTGTGATACTAGTTCTTTTAAAAAAGAATACTCCCAAATTGGAAAACTCAAATCTCCTCCCTGTCGAGCTCGCCGGTTTGGTTGAGGTTGAAGTTCAATTGGTAGTTTTTTTTTACTGTGGATTCGAGGAATTCGTCGAAGGAGGTGTTGATGTAGCCGAATATATGGAAATACTTTTTGAGGCTTGCTAGGCCTTGAGATTCCACACCTCTTCGGCAGCCGTGGTGAGCGCCGAATGCACCCTAGATTGAAGCTTTTGAAATAATGGATGATGGAATTGAAGATATGTTTGGGAGTAAGAAGATGAATGAGGGGATTTTTATGAATTGAAATACATATATGAATTATTTTATTTTCAGAATAATAAAAAAATGTAATCAGAATGCTTAATTGTGTCAAAATCGCGTTTAAAGACATTGACTATTACAATTTGATGGAACCGTCAAATTTTGACCGATTGTGATCCGAGTTGAAATATTTGGGATGCAAATATTTTAAACATAATGTCTGAGACCAAAATCGTAAAATGACCATATGTTCTGGACCAATTTTGGCATTAGAGCATCTCCAGCGGCGGACTTCCTGCCTGACGTCCGCGCGGGATGTCCGCCATTAGGCGCGGAAGGTGAGGACGCAGACGTCTGGAGTGGACACCGCTCATCCGCGGCTGAGGCGGACGTCCGTCGCGACGTCCGCCATTGCGGCGACGACGCAGACGTCCGGCGCGGACTTCCGATTTTTTCCTTTAAAAAAAAAAAACTCTATATATACGGCTCGTTGAATTTCATTTCATTCGCACCACTTGTGTTAACAAGTTTTTCTCTCTCTCTCTAAATTTCATTTCTGTTGAAGATAAATGGAGAACGATAAGAATTCTGCCGCCACGAGCAAGTCACAAATGCCGATGTTTCCCGCCAGAGGTGAGGGAAACTCGAGTGGAATGGCGGGGATGATTCCCCAAATGACGGGGATGATGTCCCCGTACTACAATATGTACCCTTGGATGGGTGGTATGGTGCCCCATATGCCCGGGGTGAGTGGAGGGATGATGCCGGGAATGATGCCCGGGGCAGCGGGGATGGGGGAATGATGCTTGGGATGGCAGTGGGGATTGGGGGCATGACACCGGGGATGATGGGGGGAATGATGCCCGGCATGCCTGCCACTGCGGGGGGGAGGGGGGTTAGCAGGGGCCCCTATCACCTGGGGACAATGTCTATCGCCCCTACATGGATTTATTATCGGGGGATTTCCAGAGTACTCCTCTGGGGAATCAGTTCACCGAGAATGATACTTTCTCTTTGGAGGAGTTGGGGCTATATCCGATCAGGGAGACTCCCACAGTGGTGCCACCAGCGGGAGGGAGGTCGAAGAAGAAGGACGCAGGGAGGGGCAGGGGCAGGGGCAAGGGCCCTACCTCGTCCTCGCGTGTGCGTGTGGGGGCCGAGGAGGAGGAGGATGTGGAGGAGACGGGAAAGAGGACCGTCTGGAGTGTGGCAGAAAACGTCGCGCTGATGAAGGCTTGGGTCGTTGTAGTCAAGGATCCCTACATCGGGGTTAACCAGTATATCGACAAAATGTGGCTGCGCATTAGTCAAGGCTACCTCCGATTCAAACCGCCAGTGGAAGCCTCACGGTCCCGAGCAATGCCGGAAATAGTGGGAGCGGTTGAGGCCTAAGCTCAGTCAATTTGCCGGCATCTAGCAAAACAACCTCCGCCAAGCAACCAACGTCATGTCCGAGAAGGATGTGAAGAACCTTTCCATGCAGCAGTACCCCGATAGGGCGTTGAAGTTCCGCGAATTCAAGCATTGGGATGTCTTTCCGGTGGTGCAGAAGTCCGCCAAGTTTTGTGCGGGTGTTGAAGCTGGCTGGCCGAAGCGGACGAAGATCAGCGCTTCTGGTGAGTACAGCAGCAGTGCCAGTTCTCACGAGCTCCCCAAGGCCGAGGTAGAGATCCCGACCCCTCAAGCGTCTTCCTGCCGCCGTCGTCGTCCGGTTGGGCAAAAGACTGCACAACGGATGGCAAGGAGAAGCGCCAGCGGGTCTGACGAGGTCCAATCGGAGGCCACTCCCGAGATCAACAATCTCGCCCGCGCGCAGCAAATGCATAGCCTGGTACAGACCATGGAAATGTGGCATAACGCGACTGGTCCGTTATACAAGATGATGTTGAAGGATGTCATTGACACATTGAGGCGTGATTTGGGGATGGCACCCCTGCCCGAGAGTGGCGCCTGGACTAGCGGCGGGGACGATGCGGACAATGAGGAGTGAGCCGGGGGTCGCATTTGTTGAAGCTTGGGGTTGTATTTTTTTTTTCTTTTATAACCATGTAATTTTTTTTATATATATAATTATGTATGTTTTTTTTTAATGAAGTAGTTGCATTTTCCCCATCCGTATTCGTGTCGAAATTTTATTACGCAACGTAAATTGCATATTTGTGAATTTGTGATTTTTTTTATTGCGGGAAGTCTGCGCGGGAAGTCCTTGGGGATGTCCGCCATTGTGCAGTGAGATGTCCTTATGATGTGGCAGTGCAGTGTGAGGTCCTTATGACGTGGCAGGAGGGGTTTTGTGAAGTCCGTCGGAGAAGTCCAATGAGACATCCTCAGCATTGGAGATGCACTTACTCTAAATAAAATAAATTGGTTAATATTAATATATGGCCATTTTACCCGATTAATTATCCCACCAGTAATCCACCACCTCCGACTCAATCTCCACACACACACTTACTTCCACAATCAAAATCAGAGAGAACCGAGAGTGCAAATCTCAACATTAGAGACTAGAGATGTGTATCTCTGTCTTGTCGGCGAGCAAAAACTGCTTAGTCGGAACGACGGAATCTCGCATCAGCACGAAGTTCGAAGGCGGCGCTGATGGCAGGAGACCGACGAGCTACATCCATCAAGCGACGACAGCGGCGATGAGCCTGACGCAGAGGAGAGGAGAGGCGAGACGATGGCTTGAGGGTGAGCAACAACGGCTGAACACCGGGAGTAGGAAGCCGACATGTCCGAAGAGAAATGAGGGCGCCGTGAAATCAATTCTGTGAGGCAGAGGGAGACCGATCGAATCAAATTGGTGCTTTCATCACGATCTCACCCTCCAAAACACCGATCGAATCACAGCTATGTTGCTGCCCGATGGGAATCCACCGCGCACAGCAACTAGCCACACCGATTGATCAATAACTACGTCGTTGCCCGACGGGAATCCACCCGCGCACAACAACTAGTTATGCCTTCCCACCATCTCGCACCAAAGTTGCGCCGCTGCCCGACGGAAGACGTTCCGCGCACAACACTAGATTTGGTTGTCGAGTTCCCACCTTGAGGACAAGGTGGATTTGAGAAATCAATCAATAGAATATCAATATTATCGTTCATTATGTTCTCTAAGTGAGAAAGTCGTCGTGCTCGACGGACACTTGCCCGCGACAAACATTTATCGATCGCCGATTTACGGACGCCGATCAGCCCGATAGGAGGTTTATCCTATCAGGGTGGATCGATGGGAGAAAAAGGGAAGAGATGAGGTGGCGGGATTGGGAAATTAGGAAATTTTTGGGGAACAAATTCAGTTTTGGGTGTGAAAGGAAGAAGCATGTTATTATTTGGTGTTATTTTATTTATAATATAAAACTTATTTTATTTATAATAATATTTATTATTTTTGAAATAATAAAAAATGTTAATTGGGTCAAAATCGGGTAAACACCCATTGATTGTTAATATTTGACAGATCCGTCCATTTTGGATTGACTGTGGCTCTAGTTGAAATGTATAGGATGTAATAATTCAAAATGTAAAATATCTATATTTTGTAAATGGACATTTAATATTCATCTGAGCTATAATTATACACGGAAAATTATTCGCTAACTTGTATTTCCTTGCACAACAAACTTGTTTAGCATATTTACCTACTCAAGTTGGCACTTGAATAATAAAACACAAAAGGATTTAAAGTAAAAAAAGATAGTAGTTTGAAGTACTACTTACTTTAATATAAGCATGCCCGTATTGATAAACGTTAAACACCATTAAGAAAACGGGGTATTACATGCTGCAATTCTACTTCATAAAACATTAAATCCAACCAAAAACAATTCAATCTCTTAAGGTAACAAAATTTCCAAAACTCTTATTGTCAGATATTTACTTCTAATTTCCCTAAGATTCAATAGGGCTTAAAAGAATACATTTTTACTTTCTCTACTTTATTTTTCATTGGGCCATACATGCCGCGGGAGTCGCCTGTAAAGCCACCCGCTGATTCAATCATCAGATGGTTCATCCCTTGCATGATTCCTGAGCTGGAATTTTGAGTTAACAGCTTGTTTTCTGGCATCTCAGTCCGACCGCAATGACTGGACATGCTGACCGGAAGTTGCACGGTAGGTTGCAGGGCGGACACACCATTAGTGTAGACATTGGGTAATGTAACAACTTGGTGCATGTTTTCAGGCATTATAGGTGGCCCGACCGGCCGTTGAACTTGATAACCTGAATTATTATGCTCTGCCCAAGCTTAAAAACAAAATTTGATTATCAATCAAACCAATAACATATTGTTTTGATCCAAAGATGCATGGATAAAATCACCATGACACAAAAGAAAACTCACTTGAATGCATCTGAGATCCATTCGACGAAGACATGGAAATGACTCCTTGGCCAACTTGACGCATTACCTCAACCTGTCTCTCGAACTCATTGAATTTTCTTATCTGGGCCCTCAAAGCCAATTTGAGATTATACGTCTGAAAAAATTCTGGATTTTCCGATTCCAGCCTTTGCCACACTAGAAGAAAGCAAATTATTAGATAATTCCAAACTTATAGTATAATGAATTGTACGGGACGGGTACAAACATTTTTCAAGAATTATCAAAATCAATGAAGCACGTTTGTTAATGGAGTACAAAATCAAAATAATAGGTAGATCGATGAAAATAGTAGAGACTAAGTGGAAATTAATGTTACCAAGTTTGATGATGCGAGGTTGAATTTTTGCATCATTGGACAACATATCCACAACCTCCTTCTCATTCATGTAACGTTGAATGCACATTTCGACAAGGTTTTTAACCTGATCGAGTTCAAAAGACAAGTTTAGCACACATGGTAGAAAAATATAAGGAATTGTTATTGTTTTCTAATCAATCAGTGCTTCAATAGGCTACCATATATATGCATTAAATACAAATAGTACATAATGTATATAGATTTTGGATTACACAAATGATGAGTAAAAAACAACGGTAAAACCTACGATTCGTATGTCCTGTGGAGTGATTTCTCTAACATGGCCAATTAACATTTTGAAAGATCCAGAAAGAGGGCAGCCAATTGATTGATTCAATCCACAGAGTTGTGAGATAACCCTGAAATTATAATTATTCATCAATAGGTGAATAGTAACACATACATATAGTATATATATTATTATATAGATCGAATAAATCACAGCCATAAATTGAAACTGAAATAGGTGTAAAACACAACACATGAAGTAATTAAACAGAAAAATAAACACAAGACAATATGTCTCTATTTTTTTTTATTATTCTAAATGCTCGAGCCAAGAGAAGCGAACTGTAGAATACAAAACAAAAACTATACAACCCAAAGCAGCAAGAAAGGGAGGATCAAACTCCACCCCAAACAAAGCTAGAAAAGAAAACCACGACAAGCAGACAAGCGAAAGAAGCCATAAAACCACAGTCAAAGAAAATATCTCTTTTATATCATCAACTCAAAATTCCACATAAATATACAAGCATGCAACACAAGTCCCACAGAACATCAACCAATTAAACAAATCACTAATATAAACTTATGTATTCATGTACTAGGTTTCGAGAGACGATCTTGAGAAAGACATGGGTTCTTTGGTCGCAGCCGCTATATATATAATGGGATTATTACTAAACATATTTTCAAAATATACTACTTAATTAAAAATGATTGTATGGACGTGATTTCCAATTTAATTTGGAAATACTTGTATAAAGTTAACCTTTCCTAAGCCTATAAATTATACTTGATTTGGAAAACTTAATTATTTACAAAATTAATGCACACGTTAATTTCTTCCAAAGTTATTGCACACGTTAATTTCTTTTATTATCAAGTAGTAGTAGTTGCTCAATTTAGATTAACCACTAAATAAAACGGATATTTTAAAAGTATTGAGAATAATACTCAATAAGTTTAAAATTATACCTAAACTAGCGCCTAATCTCACTAGTTGGTGCCTTCTTTGTTGGGAAAAGGAAAGTTATTAGAATTATTTGGAAATAGTAAGTAACTATTAGGATTTTGATTTTTGTAATTTATAAACTCTGGAAATATAATTTCAAAGTTATAGTAATTCCTAAAAAAATATGATTCTTGCATCTGGCCTATGTTAAGATTCCAAAACTTTAATTTTCCTTTATTTAAGATTAATGTCACAGCCTCCTATGCATATGAATCATAAGACATGAACTAATTTCAAATTTGAATCTATTTTTTCATCATCTGAAAAAAGGCCGAAGCAACTTAAGTTAAGAACATAAACCTAAGCGTCCATTTGCTAGCACCCTTGTGCTCGCAAAAGGGTAATAAAATGCTCGCAACAATTAGTTTTGCTAGCACAGTTCGAGCACCAATTGTGCTTGCTATAACGCTTGTAGCAAATTTGTGAGCAGTTTTGCGAGCATAAGTTCTTTTTCGAGCACCATTGTGCTCGCTAAATGGCGAAGTCGACCAAGCCATATATGTGCTCGCAAATTTTAGACTATTTAATTTCAGCTTTTTTTGCGAGCACAATGGTGCTAGCAATTAGTATTCTGAATATATTTTTTGTTTGCAAATTCTAACATTATTTTTTTTCAAATTATTATCTGGATAATTTATTAAATAAAAATAATAATAAAACGAGAATGAAAAGTTATCAAAATTCAAAACTTACATAAAATTAATAAGATTGGTTTACACTGAGTTTTTTACTCATTCTATTAACCTTTTCACTAAGGGTAAACAATTGTTCTAATAGCCCTCTCATTTTCTTTCGCTAATTCCGCGCGTAACTCCACCTTTTGCCCTGCTAACTCAGCGTGTGACCCTGCATTTTGCCTCTCCAGCTTTGCGATCAATGCCGCATTTTGCCTCTCCAACTCCGCGCGCGACGCCTCATTTTGCTGCTCCATCTCCTCGCGCACCTCAATAGTGATTTGCTCTCGCATTGCTTGTAACTCTTCCTTGCTAACGCCCGAGCCCCCATTGGACGAACCACTAGCATTAGGGAAATAAATGCTTGTTGTCTGTTCGGCTCCAGGAATTTGCTGTATCTCCATATTCTTCCCAAAAAGGTCAAGGAAAATGCGATCTAAATCTGGATCTAATTCCCCTGCAGCCCCTAATTCATAGGCTCTTGCCATAACTTGCTCCTACAAACAAACAAAGACATAGTAAGAGGTTGCCCCAAAATTTAAAATCAAATATCAACTTAGAAGAAGAAAACAGTAAGCACCTCGTTTGCAAAAAAACAAAAAACAGGAAGAAAATCAACATTTAAAATCAAATATCAACTTAGAAATCAGAACCCCCTCGTTTGCAGAACTAAAAGATACAGAATCAATCTTATCAACTTAGAAATCAGAACCCCCTCGTTTGCAGAACTAAAAGATACAGAATCAATCAAGATACAGGATTCATATCATGTATAATAAGACTTCAAACCAATGCATGCACATGCTATATACGGTCTATTTCAACCAGCATATGACACTGCAACTCTATAGAAAGCAATACATAGCTCTCTAATTTAATCTGAAATGGTGCTAAAGGAATTTATCTGCTACTCTCATAACTCAAAAGAGCCAAGAAGACATTTTAGAAAAGGAAATGAGAAGATGGTGAGATTTTCAAACTATACAGCACCTCTTATTTCAACAGTTATGATATCAACAGTAATCAAGAATCAGATTTGTATATATATACACACACTCACATATATGCTCATCACCATCAGTTCACTTCTTCATAACAAACATTTTATTTCAACAGTAATTATACCAGCCGATGGTAAACCCCCTTCAACACTGCCTTCTTTTTCATGAAATGCTCACATAGAATCAATCATGGAAGCATACCATAGATGCAAGGCAGTCCCCATTTTCTTCATTTAAAATCCCATAGATGCAAGACCAAAAAAAGCTTGATATCTTATTTAATTTCATAGTCACTACTACTATCATATTCATATTTACTATTCATCATACTAAAGATATTTACTTCCGGCAGTTGTCACTCAAAAATTAATTATAGATATATAAATTTGTAAGCAAATTACTTTGAAATTACCATTCTTTCTATGGCGCGCCTCCCCTGTGAATCTTTGCCCCTTAGCGTGTGAGTCCTTTTATAAAATTCTACAAATTTAGGCATCTTTCCATTATTCTCTTTAATCTACAAACAATATTCAAAATGATTAACAATAATTAAAAAATGAACAAGTTAAACTAGAAAATGCAAAGTTTACCATCTTTTCCGCAGTCACGTCAAATGAAACACATGTGTTACAATGTGTGCTGGGGGCTTTCTCATATCCTTGTTTGTGGTTTTTCGATCATCTCTCGGAAACCTTGATAGACTGATCCGTCTCTCACAATTTAGTGTAATCTTCCCACAACGCATTTGTGAAGTATGCAGGCTTCTTTTTCCTTTGTTTCAATTTGTAAATATGATCTCCATACTTACGCTTACATCTTTTACGAAAGGCAAATTTGGCAAGATCTTGATTATAGTTCTCAATATTTGCATACACCTGCAAAATGATATAAAAGAAAAGAAAAAAAGTTAGAACAACATTACCTTAAATTCTTGCCAATAAGATTCAATGCATGCATCATTAAGCTTTGCCTGTGAAATTAGCCTTAAGATATTTCCCGTCACAAGGCCAAAGTTCAGGCCGTATACCAAGTTCTTCCAAATCTTTCTTGCATTAGCATTATCTTTCGTCTTGCCTTCCACATTCATGATGGTATTGAAGATATTGCCAAACACATTTTTTTCTATGTGCATGACATCTAGATTGTGACGAATCACATTTGTCTTCCAATACAGAAGATCCCAAAATATGCTTTGTTTATTCCATCCAAAAATCTTGCTCAACTCGGAGTTTGCTGCTTTTGCACCTTCATCAAACACTCTCTTGTACTCAAATTGTTCCAAGTGATCAAGTATCTCTTCTCCGTTTAAGATCGAAGGAGGACCGAAATGTTCGTTTCTGTTCTTTATGAAATTCTTTTTATCTCTGCGGAAATGGTGATTTCTATTGAGAAACCTCCTGTGACAATCAAACCAAGTAGTTTTCCGTCCATGGTTCAAGGAAAAAGCTTGTGAGTCCTCCATATAATACGGACATGCACGGTGCTCAGATGTACTCCATCCTGATAACATTGAATATGCGGGGAAGTATCTGATAGGCCACATCAGTGCTGCATGCAATTGGAAGTTTTGTTTTCTTGATACATCGTATGCTGGAATTCCTTCAGTCCATAAATTTTCTGTTTTGGACTCTTCGGACCTGGCACGATCACAATGAGAAACATGTATGGATTTTTCATGCACATCCATGACGGCAAATTGTATGGAGTTAAAATTATCGGGCCATAATGAGTATTGTGAACCACTTTGGCCGAATGGCTGAAATCCATCTGTGCTAAGTGCCAATCTGACATTTCTTGATTCAGAAGCAAATAAGGGATGTGTCTTGTCGAAAGTTTTCCAGGCTATAGAATCAGCTGGATGACGCATCTCTCTTGCAGTCTGGGCGTGCTCAACTTCAGACGCATACAATCGTCTTAATCTTGGGCCGAGAGGAACATAATACATCTTCTTGAATGGAATCCTGCCATTATCCTTGAATCTAGCATGACCACAAACTTTGTATTTGGTCCTATTCTCGTTTTCTCTCCAATAGATCATGCACCCTTTCTTGCAACAATGTATCTTCGGATGGGGCATATCTAAAGTCTGCATTTGTTTCTTGCACTTGTAGAAACTGTTAGGCATACGATTTGGCTTTGACAAACGCTCTTCCATAAACTGACGCAATTCGTCAACAGCTCGTTGAGACATTCAATGTAACAGCCCGCCCTCCTAGGGTACAATAAATGCGGCAGCTGCTACCCAAAACCGACTCCAAAGAAGTAAACATAGGCTAGGGTTCCATTTAAAGAGTATTGACCAAAAGAAATGAAAGAGATATCAGAGTATTTAATGCAACAACTTAACCTAGAAGTTTAGAAGAAGAAAGATATCATAAATGGCGATCAAAATAACCTAAGAGCACGGCTCAATATCCAAGACGAAATTACATGAAAAGACTAAGGCCTCAAACCGAAGGCAAGATGCAAATATTCCAAAAAGAAGTTCTAAGAGTATCAAAAATTCAGCGGAAAATGACCAAGAGAAAGTATAGCTATGTATGGTGACACAACTACACTTAGAGTTCGACATATCCTCATTAAGTAATTAAGCTGCTCAACACCCGCCACCACTCGTCTTCATTCAACCTGCACATAAGGAAAACACATGCAGGGCTGAGTATTTTGAAATACTCAATGAGCTCGTTGCCAAAACATTTTATAAGTTATGCCACCCTTACCAAGTGTACTCGAGTTTTAAGCAGTTATAAAAGGAATATCACGAGTATCACAAAATACATTTTCATAAACTGGCCAGTCAAAATAACCTCCCATTTTCTCATCAAATAACAATCATTCCATGGTGCGACGAAAGTGTGGCCACACTTTTCGCCCACGAGACCGGCCGACTAGCAAGGACGGCTCTCGATCCCATCGTGTACACAGCCTGGTAGGGCTTGCGGCCCACACTCAGACCCGAATTCGTATAAGCATATCCAACAATCACATTAAAACAAACATAGGCATGGCATAACAGTTAAACCACCCTTATAACACCGAATATCATTTTGACAAAATAAAAGAGAGTTTTAAGAGTAAAGCCCACCTCGATTGCTTAGTTTTCAAGTAGATTTGCTTTTCCGTTATCCGGCTTCGCAACCAAAGTTTCACTTTTTAATCACATAGGCACATATCACAAATTAGGTTCAATACTACTCTTACTCATGCATGTCTCATTACTTTTCCCCCTTCCCAACGATTCATCTTATCATTACTAATTAATCAAGATCATGCTTATCACACCATATTTTTAACTATCAAACACACACTACACCACACAACAACACACACACACGCGGCACACACACACACGCCACACACACACTCGGCACACACACATACACACGTTCCCACATCCCTTTTTATCCCTCTTTCACTCGACTAAGATGCATGAGGGTTCAAGAAGACCGATTAATCGGTTGGAAGAAGAAAAGAAGAGGTAGAAGAAGAACAAACATAACTCTTAATCGAAAATACCTTTTTAGCGAAAAACAATCGGTAGAAAACAAGTATTAGCCTTGATTCTTCAAAGTTCTTGGATTAAACTTCAATTTCTTCTCAAAGGATGAGGATTAATGGAGTAATGTAGAAGAAAAATTGAGAGAGTGTATGGGGGTGAGGGGGCCGAAAATTATGGGGCTAGGGTTGGGGTTTTGGTTCTTATTTATAGAGTTCAACAAGATCTTTAAGTAATTAGAATAGAATATTTGGTAAGATCCCATCCTCCCAAATAAATAAATAAATAAAATAATATTGTGAAGTAGGGAAGAAGAATTAACAAAAATAGAAGATGGCCATATCTCCTAATTTTCGAAAATTAGGCTAGGTAATTAGCCATGGTTTTGTTTTTGGTATTTTTCCATATAGAATAAAATATCATGGAGCAAAATAAAAATAAGGAAAATCCTCCATGAGCAAGACAAGGGGCGATTTCTAGCCTTTTAAATAAGGCATGGATTTTTGAATATTGACTAAAATAAAGTAAGGCAAGATCTCTTGAAGTATGAAAAGATTTGGTAGAATAATTAAATTCTAGGTATGGAAGGAAATCAAGTAAGGAATCAAATAAAATAAAACAATTCCTTCCTTCCCAAATATAGTGATTTTCGAAAATCACTAGAAGAATAAGGGGCTCGATTTTTCCATCTCTAAACAAGGAAATAATTGGCTCTTGGAATTTAATTTGGATAAATATCCCAAGGATTAAATAAATTCCGGAAAAATAGAAATTCTTTCTCCAAGGGGTCTAGGGTTCGAAAATCATAAGAATTAGGGTGACAAGTATTTATGGAAATTTTCTCTAATATTCTCACTCACCCATAAACAATTAAATGACCACATAGTCTCATAACTTAATATATCACATGCCACACCATTAACTTAAATAGGTTTGACTTTTCAAACTTTCAACACAAACCCTAACTCAAATCGACCATATCAACTCATGAAATAAAAGCATTCTCGATGCCACGTCATCAACAATTAATTCTAGGGCTAAAAAAATTAGGGTTCTAAAATCCGGGATGTTACATTCAATGTTCAGACTTCATAGTCATTATTCGAGCTTTGTTGACAGCTCAGAATAATCACACCCCTCCCACAAATCAGACTTAGAAGCTTCTAACAAATTGTAGAACTGTTGCAACTTATTGAATGGAGGTTCTGGCATGTATGTAGGCAGAACATACTGCCAATGCTCGTGAGCATCTGATTGTCCCCACACATCGTGCACCATGTGCTGGTACGGATTCAATGGTGGATCACAATGCATGGATTCTATTTGCCTTGAGTTGGACGACACTTCAACATCATAGTGAAATCTCCAATCATAATAATATTGAGTAAACCCTTTTTTCACATGATGCTCCTTCACCATGTCCATATGAAGACATTTTTTATTATCACATCGTACACATGGACATCTAATTTTAAAACCATTCATTCTAGAGGGATGTTGTATAGCAAAATTTATAAACTTATCCAAACCATCAATAAAATCCAGATTCAAATCTCCGGTGGAAAATTTTCTCTCATACATCCACTCTCTTCCTGGAATTTTATTCATTTCACTATCCATCATACACAAACAATATAAATCAAACAAAGTATAATAATATTTTGAATTATTTAGCCACAAATTTAAAAGAATATTTATCAAATAAAAATTTTACCTTTAGATACTTGAAAAATGTCAAGCTGGGCCGACCACGGGCAACAGAAACACCTCCAAATCGCAAAAATCTTAGGCAAGAAACAATATAAATCACATGTCATATATGTGGGGAAAAAAATAATAAAATAAAAAATAAGAATAGCTAACAAATCAAGTATAATAATATTAATCAAATCGAGTACACTATTATGTTGAATTATTAAGCCCACAAATTTAGAAAAACAGCTAACAAATCAAGTATAAAAATATTGTGAATTATTTAGCCCACAAATTTAGAAGAATATCTAACAAATCATGTACTCCATATAATAATTTAGCCTACACATTCAAAAGAATAGCTGAAAAATCAAGTATAATAATATTTTGAATTATTTAGCCAACAAATTTAGAAGAATAACTAACAAATCAATAATTTAGCCCACAACTTTAGAAGAATATCTAAGTATAATAATTTAGCCCACAACTTTAGAAGAATAACTAATAAATCAAAGTTTTATCTTTCAATAATTGAAAAATATCAAAATTTGATGAGCTTGCTTCCCCGCATTTCTCTAGTCCCAACTTTCAATAATTGGAAAATATCAAAATTTGATGAACTTGCTTCCCCATATTTCTCTACTCCCACCTTTTATGTCAGTAGATCTGGCAAAAAAATTTGCTATGGGTGGAAGCTTGGTTTGGCAGGTAATGGCAGAAGGGAAGGAATCATACAGTGATAATAAATATATGGAAAGGTAACAAATGAGAAAGAAGAAAGTAGATCTGGATAATAATTAAAGTTTTGCTAGCACCTATTCTTGCTCTAACTTGCTAGCACATGTATATTTTGCACCGTTTGCTCGAAAACTTGCGAACATTAAATATGTGCTCGCAAAGCCCCTCGTTTTATTTCCATCTTCAGAAATGGGTCGTTGTTTGCATTTTTGCTCGGTTTCTGCTAGCAAAATTGCGAGCACCGTGGTGTGCTAGAAAATGGGCGCTTTTTTTTAGTGTTATGATCTTTTTCTTCTAATCTCTACAGTGACTGAAAAAAGAGAGTCCATACTTGATTTATGGGATAATAGAACATAAACACATATAACTAACTACTAAAAAAAGTCAGTGGCTTAAGCAACACAGATTTGAAAATTTTATATCTGAATACCATAGAAGTAGAGACGCAGAGAGCTAGATATAGAAGCAGAAACATAGAACTATACAAGTTAAAATAATCCTTATATTTTACGTTATGATTCTTGTGTTGGAGAATCAAACTACTTTTAGATTTTCTTATAATCTAACTAAATATGGAAATTTTATAAATTAAGAATTAGATCACATTCCTTATTTTTCCTTAAATCCTCCCAACACAGTTTATTGAATTGAGAAATATTATTTTGTCAAAGCACTATCATGTCAAATAATGATACAATAAGGCATAAGAGCATTACTAACCTAAGAATTGTAGCCTTTCCAAAAAAAAAACTAACTATAATGTAAAATGGCCTAACTTTTTATGAAAAAATAAACAAATATAGCCATTTAGCATCACTTAAAAGAAGTGAATCACTTGAAAATCCAAATTCTCATTTAATGAACCAATAATTCATTTTGACAAAATAAACCAAGTTACACTTGATCATTCTTTTATCCAGCTATAAATTCCCATTTCTCCACCATCTCTTCATTAAAACAAAATGGCCAAACTCCCCATAATATTGGTATTTTGTTCACTAATGGTGTTATGCAACGGCTCAAGTCTGAATAAGAAAGCAACATTTCGTGTTTATCTTCAAGAAATTTTGAGCGGCCCAAATGCAACTCTATACGAGGTGGCACGGGCAAACATTACGTCCACTTCTCCCACAAACTTCGGCCAGTTCCTAGTAGGCGATGACTTCGTAACTGCTACTCCTGACCCGAACTCGATGAGATTGGGCCGAAGCCAAGGCTTTGTTGCGTTTTCAGACCTCGATGATATTGCAATTGTGCTGACGTACACCTTCATATTCACGGATGGACCATACCGAGGGAGCTCGCTTACCATTGCTGGCCGGAAGATGCCATTTGTGAAGAATCAGGAAATACCGATCATCGGGGGCACCGGTGTATTCCGTTTGGCGCGAGGATACACCATTAGCAGCCTCTTCTCCTCCACCCCTAATACCTTTGTGTTCGTGTATGACTTCTATGTTGTTTGACTTGCTAACTGCTTTTTTTTTTAATAAACTCCTATATGAAGGATGAAATTACAACTGATGTCAAGAGGGCTCGAACTCGGCACCTTATACAATAATGTCTAAGCTTCTTGGAATGGAATAATATTTGGTGTATGAAATAAAAAACTATGTTTATGTATTAGTATGATTTAGAGCATAGTTGGATTTTGAGAAGGACTATATAATCAGATACATCTAATTTTAAAAAGATTAATAAAACTAAGGTCATGTAATAAATAAAATTTAGTGGCCCACAACAAATTTTAGTGTGACCGAGCCCAATCAACCAACGCAAACACATCTTACATAAATAGATTTGTCAAGTGACCCAGTCCGACCCAAGCCTGGTAAGGCCCGGCATAAGATCGATCCATCATAAACAAAACGGTGTTGAAATGGGCTCATTGGTTACAACAGACTTATTTGGCATTGTTTATAATTTAGGACCAACCAAGGCAATCCATGACCGGCCCATTAATCTTATATTTTACTTAAACTAGTATCTCACCCGTGCGATGCACGATACATTCTATATTCTTTTAATTTGTATAATAGTATAAATTATTATACGTATTCAAAAATAGAAAATAAAATAAACTATTTGTTAAATATAACCTATAAAAACGTATCAGTTGATCAAAATCATTTTCTAAAAAAATGCTACGGAGTATCATTTTTGACATAAACAATTTATTAATTTAATCTATTAGAATACATATTAATATAAATGCATGACCAACATAACAAAAAAATTTTAAAATATTAGTTCATCCTCTCCACTTGACTTCAAGCAATGATGCCAACATTAACTCATTTAACAGTCAAGACACATAGCTCCATATAATAAAACAAACGAAGGAGTGGGTAAAGACATTAAAAAAAACAATAGTCTATAACTAATCCCTCTTTTGTTTGATAGAGAGTGTATCCGTAAACACCAAAAAATGAATTTGTGGAACAAATAATTTTCTCGACAGCCTCAACTTATTCCCCTAAGATTCAACATTCAACATTTCTTGAATGATCATTCATCAATCAATTTGGCGCGAGTCTCCGTAGACACCATAAAATAAATTTGTGGAATAAAGTCCGTTTCTACAATCTGCAATAAAATGTGTAAATTTTTACATAAAAAGTACACAATAAGCTTTGATTACCAAATAAGTTATTGAAGGATGTAGATCAAAGGATCAATTAGCAATGTGTATAATGGTTCCTAATGTCTATCAATATCTGCAAGATATCAATAAACCTAATTATTATTTATTATCTATCTAGGATTCACCATGATAGAATAACCTCTATCTTAATCACGTGACATAAACAAATTTAGTTACTATCATCCAAATTCATATAGAATTTCTCAAGATATAATTAAATATATATAAGTCCATAAAATAAGGATAAAAATCCAATTAATCCATAATTTAATTTAAAAAATTAATAAATTTTAGATAATCCAATTAAATTGATATATTCAAAACTTATTCTAAATTATATTATAAAATTAACTCTAAAATTAGTTCCAAGGATTAGGAAACCATAACTAATTTCAAAATTTTCTCCAAATTAGTTCCTAGGTCCAGGAAGAGAAATTTCGGAATAAAGGGTTAAATTCGCTGATCTTTCATAATTAGGGATTCAATTCACTGACCTTTCACTATTTGGGATCGAGGCAAGTGTATTCTTCAGAATAAGGGATTTGTAATATTTTATCTTATTTATGTTCCTTTTTAGTATTATTTCCCTTTAACCATTTATCAATTGCCTAAATTACCCCGTTAAATTTTTACCTAAATTCTACTTGGGCAATTTCCATAAAATAGATACTCCGTATTAATCAAAATTTCAAGCACAAATAACACACTAAGAAATTATTTCATTGACCACTATCACAATCGAAATTGCAGCAGGTTCAATATCAAATGAATCATATTCCTAAATCACAAATTTGATCAATTGTCATTTTGAGGAAAACACAATAGAGGAATTGAATGTATAGAAATAAAAAACTAGAGAAGATATATGGAGCGGGGAGTGCCGAGAGAGAGATTGAGATTTGCTGTGAGAGGGAGAGCCCAAGAAAGATCCGGCGCCTTCGGAGGCGGCGATGGATTTCTTCCGGCCTTGAGAGGGAGAATACATAATTAAGGACGACAAGCTTCTCTTGGTGGAGGCTGATAATCCCCCTTGACTCGTTGTCATTTCCTCCGATTAACAATACCTCAATTCAATTCAAAAATGAATAATAAAATCACCTAAAAATCATATACAATTTTTACCTAAAAATTTGAAGGGGTAATTTAGGCAATTAATAAATGGTTAGAGGGAAAAATATTAGAAAAGAACATAAATAAAGATAAAATACCACAAATCCCTTATTCTGAAGAATACGCATGCCTCGATCCCAAATTACGAAAGGTCAGCGAATTGAATCCCTAATTACGAAAGGTTAGCGAACTTAACCCCTTATTCCGAAATTTCTCAGTAGGGAACCCTAACTAATTTTGAAATTGACGTCGCCAAGCCCGGGAACTGCCGCAGCACAGCTCCTACTCGGACTGCCACAGCTGTTAGACGTCTCCGTCAACACCGTTGGACGTCAAAGGCTGGGCAGCCTGCTCGTCGTTCCCATGGCTGCTGTTATCCGACGTCATCTCAGCTGCTCCTGCAGCTGCTTCACCGCAGGTGCTGCTGCCCTCGGCGCATGCTCGTGGACATCACCGGGAACTATTGAGTGACCATGGGGTTTTAACTTTGAAAACGCTCGAGACACTAAAAATATTTCATCATTTCAAAAAAACAACCATATCTCCTTGAGTTATTTAAGAAACTGTCATATATGTTCTTTCGGGTGCCGTGAAAGGTGGCCACCTTCGACGAACATGAAAATCGGCCAACCCGTTCGATGACTCAAGGTCCACACCATGTACATTATTAGTCTGAGTATGGACATACCCTTGCTAGGACCCAAATTCGATTACCATCATCTGGCATAGCAGGGTCACTCCCATTCCCTAGCCCATCATCAATAACAATATCTTGTGAAATGAGAATGTGGCCACAAACTCGATCACTGGACCGGCCGACCCAAAAGACGGCTCACGAACCTCATCGGTATACACTAGTCTAAGTAGGAACTCACTCCCTAGTCATACCCGAATTCGATTGTAATAGGCCTAGTAGGGACACTTCCCTTGCTAAACCAACAGATAGACATTTCTCAAAATAAAGCATGGCATGGCATAACATTTGCAAACTTTATTTTTCTCATAAAACGCATTTAAAACATGAATCACACTTTTGTCAATGTTGAGCATCGATTCATATCACATCAATAAAGTCGGGAAATTTATAGTATCACTCAATAATTCATCACATAGCGTCACATATCATACACAACAACACTTTCACTTTAAACACATATATCACATCATCATTGGAATAAAATTAATAATATGCAATCATACTTAGAAGACATTCCTACGCTTAAAATGATGCTCATACCGAAATATTAAATCGAAAACTCCTGAAAATACTTTAGTTTAAAAAACCCACCTTGTTCGTTTGAAGTCTTAACTTGTGTTCCATTTTGTACTCAAAAAGCGTACGTGAAATCACCCATTGATTTAATGTACTCCGACCCAAACTTCCATTCAATTAATTTGGCTCAAACCAAATCAACTCCAATCCTATCTCCTGTATTAAAACAGTAGGCCCAACCATTGAAATTAATTCATTGAGCCAAAAACATTCATTAATCTTCCTCACCTTAAGTGAAATCCCCTTCTCATTTGAAACACACGTATGTCATCTTCCTCTCTCACCCAAATCTCTCTTTCAAGCCTCTCTCTCTGTACATCACCTTAATTCGGTCACCTCCGCCGTCAACCTGTCGTTGCTCGCCTTCGCCATGAGCGGTTGGTCGAGCCATCGTTGTCTCTGTTACTGTTGTCGATCGTTGTCCGCTCTTCCAGCGACTCACCACGTTGCCTCCACCGAAATCACAGCGGCTTCAGCACCATCGCCAGTCTCTAGTCACACCGCTCGAAGCCAAGCCGCATGCTCTCGCCGGTTCCACACCGCTGCTGTCCCGGCTCGCCGAGCACTGCCGTCGCTCATCTCTCTCAATTTGTTCTCAATCCAAGAAAGAACTCAGTCGCCTACATTCCCTTATCCCCTCTCTGCTCTCAGTTAATTTGATCATGAAAAAGATACAAGAACCAAGAGTGAACGTGGATGGTGGTATACATAAACTAAACGTCAAGTTTTGTTGAGCTTTAGCCGAGATTTTCTCTTAGCATTGGCATCCATTGTGGTAACCGAAAAGGAAGTGGCGAAGGGCTCTAAATTGCTCTTCTCCAAAAATTGGGCTTCGAAATGTAGTTTCAAAGAGGAAATTGGGTACAAAAGAAATAATTGCTAAAGGCCCAAAATATATATTATTTTCCTATAAGAATTGAAGGTAAAAAGAATCTGACTTTAAAAAAAAAAAAAATCGATGCACTATTCAGAATAACTATAAAAAGATTGGGAAAAAGATTGGAAAGCTGGTGCCCATGGAGCATGTGAGTAAGGACTAAGCATGCCGAAAAGATTTGTGTTGGTCTGTCAGACAGTTGTCAGTTTGGGAGTTGGATCGTTACATGAGCGGTTTAAATGACTGCTTAAGCTCGAACCCGTTCCTTTGATTCTTTCTTTTGCCTCCTTATCTTTAGTTGTCCTCAGAGCACCCCCACCGTGGTCTTAGCTAAGAGCACGGTTATGCTCCCGGTCTCACTTTTATTCATTTTTTATTCTGTGTTCTTAGCTACTGCATAATACCCTCAATCATGCTCTTAGCTAAGACATGTTTTTTTCGTTTTCCACCGTTCTATTATTCAATTTAAATACTTCAATTACTAAAAACATTTCCATAATAATAAAATACATTAATAAATCCGAAATCAATTAGAAATTCGTAAAAAAAAAAGTGCATAACTACAAATTCTAAAAATTTAAAATAACACCCTAAAAGGTTGGAATTGCATATTCCAAAAATTACATGTTCGGTGTGATTTTTTTTTGGTGAAATTGGGTATTTGTAGATGAAAAATGTGAATATTAGAGTTAAAAAATGAAAAAACAAATTAAAAGTGGGAAAAAATGGATATATTTTATTTTGAAGTGAAAAAATATTTTTTTATATTAAAATCTGATTTTTTGAATTTTTCCAAATTAAAAAAAAAAGAAAGTTATTTTCTAATAGCTATGTTCAAGCCCAGTCGCAGGTGGCGCGATTAGGCTTTACCGCACAACATGGGAGCGCCACGTCGCTCAGTCGCGTGTGTCCGTCAGAACAGACGGAGCTATTAGTCTTAGCTAAGAGCACCACCGTGCCGTCAGCACAAGCGCATCCGTGAGCATCTCCTTTGTCGTGTCATCGGTACGGCTCTGCTCTTCCATAAGGACGTCGTTGGAGATGCTCTAGGAATGAATCATTGTCCATGGTGGAGCTTTTGTCAAGGTATTAAGAGCATTCACTATGGGGGCAGTCAATTGAGCATATGATCAACACTCCTATCAGCCCCTCATTGTGGAAGAGGGGGTCGATCATCGGCTTTTCCACCATCACCCCAAAGAGCCCTTTATCGGCTTTGGCTGATCCCATATAGAGCCTTCCCATATAGGGCCTTTGATCGGCCTTCCATTGTGACAGGGCCGATCACCTGTCATTGATCTTTTTTTAATTTATTTTAAATCCTCTATATATATCTCTATACTCTATTATGTTTATTTGTGTTTTTTTTTATTATTTATTTTCTGAATTTTTTTAAAATGTAAGTTTTTTTTTTTAATTAAATATGTTTTCTATAATTTATTTTGTCTAGAATTTATTCTTATTCACCATCTTATCACATTTTAGTTGAGTGAAACAATTTAAATTGAAATATACAAATATTGATGATGTGGGGATGAAATGAAAAATATGATATGTCCTTTTGTTATAAGGAAATAAGCTGTTAAGAATAAATGGGATAAAATACTGATATAAAAAAAATAGTGAATGCTCTAAGTACTCTAACAAAATCACACATGTTAGTTTTACACTCAATCAAATTAACTTTGAGGAAGGATTGACTAAATTATTTTGAAGCGTCTCCAGAGTCTAGAGGAGCTCTCATGGAACTTTAATATTTTCATAGTCATATTAAAAATAAAACAGTTTTTTTTTTTGGATTGTATTATTAAAAAGAGTGAACTACAAAAATAGTCCCTAGACTATGCGTTTATCTCGCCAATGAAATCTGGACTTTAAAAAT
The DNA here is from genome assembly GCF_029641045.1 of Salvia hispanica. NCBI lineage: Eukaryota > Viridiplantae > Streptophyta > Magnoliopsida > Lamiales > Lamiaceae > Salvia > Salvia hispanica. The sequence goes on along the minus strand of NC_142693.1, from coordinate 11,180,174 downwards.
ATCCCTAGCCAACCCTGGACTAAGCGTTTATCTCGAAAATAGTCCCTTTTCACTGTTTCGTGAAGAAAATTCCCTTTTAGGGGGTTTTGGGGAGTTTGGGTAATTTGGTCTTTTTACATTTTAAATTTGATATTATTTCAGTTATGCACTAAATCTGATATTATTTCAAAATTATCATTCTTCTTCCCTTTTGCCATCCTTCACTTTGTTTCTATATTTCAACATTAGATTTAATTTTAAATTTCAATTTTTAAATATCAATAAATTTTTTTAATTATTAAAATTACTACTAGTATTAAATAACAAATTAATAGTTTTAATCAATATTTGAAAGTGTCTAATATTTAACCAATAAGGTACGCCGACACCTTAGTTTTAATCATAAACAGATCATATAACACGATTTATTCTGAAATAAATATGCATCTAATGTAAGACTAATATAATTTTCATTTATTAATTTGAAAACAATCAAAATTAACTAGAAAATTTCAACAAAAATTCTCCTATATCAAAATTTTAGTATCAAATTTTTAGTCAACTTCATAATATTTTTAGTCAAATTCTCTTATACATTAGATGCATATTTATTTCGGAATAAATCGTGTTATATAATCTATTTATGATTAAAACTATTAAATATTAATTAAAACTAAGACGTTATCGTACCTTATTGATTAAATATTAGACACTATAAAATATTGATTAAAACTATTAATTTGTTATTTAATAGTAATTTTAATAATTAAAAAATTTATTGATTTAAAAATTAAAATTAAAATTAAAAATTAAATATAATATTGAAATAAAGAAACAAGGTGAAGGATGGCAAAAGGGAAGAAGAATGATAATTTTGAAATAATATCATATTTAGTACATCACTGAAATAATATCTGATTTAAAATGTAAAAAGACCAAATTGCTCAAACCCCCCAAAAGGGTATTTTCGTCACGAAACAGTGAAAAATGATCATTTTCGAGATAAACGCTTAGTCCAGGGTTGTCTGGGGATATTTTTAAAGTCCAGGGTTCATTGGCGAGATAAACGCATAGTCCAGGGACTATTTTTGTAGTTCACTCTATTAAAAATGAAATGTTTTCGAAAATAGAATCAACATCATCTCTATTTTTTCTTCTTTCTTATTTTACTCCCTTCATTAACTCACAAAACAACACTATATAAAATATTTTTCCCGAAACCAAATATTTTATATTTATTGAAACCTAAGGTCAATTCTCATTTAAAATCTATCAATGCTTCATCAGTTCTTCCAAGAACGCCCTCTAAAATAAGAGGGACGTTTCTATCTTCCTCCATATCCAACACAATAAAATCTTAAGAAAAAAAGATATACTCACTGACCTAGCATATAAACAACATTGCAAAATACTTTTGTCGAAGAAATGACTCATCTTCCTTTAGAGAATGTAAAAGTTAATATTCCATCCGTCCCTTAAAAATAGGTGCAATGGATATGGCACGAGAATTAAGACAAAATTGGTAAAGTAAGAGAAATAGAGAATAATGATATGATACGGTAAGAGGGAGAAGGAGAATGGTATTTAAAGTAGTGTTATGCATAGTGGAAACTATATTATTAAATTAACATAAATTTCTAAAAATATAATGCACATATTTTTGTGGGATGGATGGAAATAAAAGTGAATACTATATTTTTATGGGATGGAGTGTGTATAAATTATTTATTAATTTTTCAAGGAATTAAATATTACAATACATTTTTATTAATTAGTTAATCCCATCTAGTCAATGTCTTAAAATGAAAGTAAAATATATAACTTCTTAATTTAATTCCATAAAATTACAATACGAATATATGTATATAAATCTAACTGAGGCTGCCTTCCATATTACTTAGATCCAGATCTAGCGGTTAGGATCATCCGAGCAGACAATCAACGGTCAGATTTCCACAATGGCGCCGCCACCATAAGTATACGACCTGCCGCCCACTCCCACTGATACACGCACTCTCTCTCTCTAGAAAAAAATGAACAGAGTGATTGCGCACACTTTCTCTCTCCATCTACTACACTAGATCATATCGATATACACACTCCTTTTGGAGCTCAGATGCTTCGGGTAGCTTTCCCGAATCGACTAGCGCGCTTGATTCGGGGCTCCCTTATTAATCCAGTTCAAGCTTTTGTATTCTTCTAGGGTTTCGAAATTACTGAGTGTTTATGTTTTTACGAGTATTCATTTTCTCAGCTGAGCTCCCAATTTTTAATTCTCGATCTAGGGTTGAGTTATTCAATTCTCCAATTTAAGTTAGTGAATTTTGCTCTATACAAAATATTTCCGTCCCTTCCCGGGCATTGGCTGCTGGACTGGTGCTCGTGGCCAAGATTGAGGACTGGAATATATGTCAAGGTAATTGTATTTCAGCTCGAGCATGAATTGGTAATGGATTATGTTAGGTGTTATTGAAGTTAGGTATTTCGGCCCAGTCCAATTTGTATATATGAGTGGAATGTAAAATGTTGGTTTATTTCAGAGGAAAGTGTTGCTGATTTGGGGAATCAGGTTTAGTAATTGTTCACAAGCTGAGTGAGACTTGTTTAGGTTATTTCTTGAATTTCTTCTGCAAAAAATCTGTATATTTAAGCAAAGTTGAAAAGTTAACCAATAGTGAATTTTTAATATGTATGTTCGAATGAATGCAATTTTCCCCCCAATGCTTTCTGCAGATTATTTTGGTTGCTATAGTTGGTAAAAGAATTCTGTATAAGTGCGTGAAGCGGTATAATGATGGCCAAGAAAGATAGATTCCCCCCTGGTTATTCTGCTAGTGTTGCTCCAAATTATGAATCTGAAGGATCTGGCAGCTCGGGACGCATTGACTCTGTTGATGGCTCTTCTGCGGCTAAGAGAAAATGGGTTGATTTGAATTCAGCCTCCAGGGATGGTTTTACTGTACCCGTACAAATTATTCCAATGTCCAAATTGTCTTCCTTGGAGAGGAAGAGTTTGGCGCGTCGCTTGACATCAGAGCTTGAGAAGATTCGAATTCTCCAAAATAAGGTTGAGTTGCCAATGAAAAAAATGGTAAATAAGTTTACAAAGTCAAATTCTAGTGATGCTCTCACTTGCGCTAATGGACAACAGAAAGGGCTGCAAGTGGGTAGCTTGAAGAAATCGGCGTTGTTGAATTCTGCATCTGGGAAGAAAGCTCGTGGTTGGAATCGAGGTATAACGGGAAGGTTTCAATCAGCAGGCAACAACTCTCATGTGAATGCTAACAACGCAACACTTAAGCAGTGCGATGGTCTCTTGAAGAAGCTGATGTCGCAAGAATTTGCTTGGGTATTCAATACACCTGTCGATGTGGTGAAACTGAACATTCCGGATTATTTTAATATAATCAAAACCCCCATGGATTTGGGAACAGTTAAGAGAAAACTCAATTCAGGGAAGTACTCAGATCCTATAGAATTCGTAGATGATGTCCGACTTACTTTTACAAATGCAAAGACATATAATCCACCTGGGAGTGACGTCCACGTTCTGGCTGAGTCATTTAGTCAGTTCTTTGAAACAAGGTGGAAAGCTATTGAGAATAAATTTTTGGTGATTGCTTCTCATTCGGCACCTAAAAAGCCAAGGGGTATTGAAGAAACTGGAATAGCCAAGACATTGGCTCCATCGAAAAAGAGGAAACCGAGTCCAATACAACATGAAGTTGTACAAGAACCTACAAAGAGGAAGCTGACTTCTGAAGACAAGCATAAATTGAGCATGGAATTAGAGGGTTTTGATGGGGACCTTCCTGATACCGTCATTGATTTGCTCAGAGCACACACTTCAAATAGAGGTGATGGTGGAGAGGATGAGATTGAAATAGACATTGACGATCTTAGCGATGACACCTTATTTACCTTGAGGAAGCTTTTAGATGAACATTTACCTGATAACCAGAAGAACCTTGCCAGATCTGAGGCCTGTGAGATTGAGGTATTTTTTTTCCTTTTAGCTCATTTCTTGTCCCTCATTGTGGAGACCCTGCTGAAGTATGCATGTGTTGTTTTAGCATTACCACCAATTGATCGTTTCTCTTCTTTTTCAGCTCCCAAATGTATCAGGGTTTAGCAATTCATCACTTCAAGTTGATAAAGGTTCTAATTTTTGTAAATTGACTCTATGATTAAGTGTCACTTCTCTGAAGTTATTTTTTGATTATGTGATGTTCACTATCTTAAGGCAACGATAACGATCCCATTGACGAGGATGTTGATATTGGGGGAAATGAAGCTCCTGTCACTAGTTATCCTCCAGTTTTGATTGAAAAAGATGTTGGGGGCAGAGCTGAAGAATATAATGAAGCAGGTTGATCTGGATTCTGAATAAACAAACAGTAAATATTATCTGATTATAATCCTGTATCAGGACTTCATGCTAGCAAACGTTTACATTTTTTGAACTCTTAAATTGATCCCATGTGCTAGTTAATTCAGTGTGATATAAATGTCTGTTTCCTTGCATGTGATGTTTTTGTGCTGCAAAGTTTATGTTTATAATCTGTGTGGTTACTAATTGTGAATACGTCCTTGTAGAAGTTTTAAATGTGCATGCATTTGCACGGCTGGTTTTCAAGAGTTTTGATTCCCCATTTGAGTGCTTTTCATTCCTCACCTCTGACTGGTGTTTGGGTTTCCCCGTTTCCCTCCTCATTATCCATCCTCCACCACCATAGATCCATCCTCTGCCAGCCCCAGCTCTTCCCCAGCCATAACTCAACACCTCCTTCTGCTACCACTCCGTTGCCCATCCCCACCACACCACTGTTGCAATTCCCTGCCACCACAACCATGCCACCCATCTCCCCGGTTGAACTATTTTGGTTCTGGAAGTGTTAGATATTGTTCGCCTTGCAATTATAGGCAGGGTTCATGATTGACAAGATAAAGTGTCGGGTATTTTTAGTCCTTATCATTATGATTTCTCCATCCTAGCCTTTGAGTGAGATACGAATCAAACAAAAATTACAAAATTAGCTCTAATGGTAAAAAAATCTCAATGGCTTTGGGATATTCTAAAGTTCTATTCCATATAAGTAAACAATCAATTAACTTATCATAGTATTTTTTATCTATCTAGAGCTAAATGTTTAATTGTTTGTTAAATGTTTATAGTCCTCCTTTGAGACATAGCATGGTTTCTGTACCTTCTATGATTTGTGTTCGCTGAACCCTAAAATATTTCTTATATTTTTAATCTTGCAGGTCCAGACTCTGATAGAGGGTCTGAATGCTCCAAGGGTTCTTCAGCTGTAAAACAAGAGCAGGTCCCCTCTTATTTCTTTCTTGCACGGTTGCACCATTGTTCTCCTTTGGTCATAGAGTCAGTAATTGCTGCTTGTTGGTATTTATATAGTGTTTTTAATAAATGTTTCAGGATGAAACCTGTCACACAGCAGATTCAGATATTAAAAAGGTTGACACTGGCGAGCTGGTTAGCAAAGATCGTAAGTGTTCTGGATTTGTCTTATCCTTCTGTTTTATCGGATTGGGAGGAAGGGGAGAGGCTTTGTTCTTTTTTGGGATTTTAGGATTCGTTTCTATTTTAATTCCAGAGAGTCAGCATTTTGAAGATATCAACTTGCTTTGAATGCAATGTAAATTAGATTTTTGGGGTAATGTGGAAATAGCTGCTTGGACTTAGATCTTTTGGCTTCTGAAGTCATTCCTTTAGTGTAGGAGTTATGGTCCCATGACACATCGTGGCTCATCCCACATTGTTGGAGATGAGCGGTGTTATAAAAAGGCAGCCATGCATGGCTTGGCATTTTTCGGTGGCAGCGATGGCTGCCACCATGCCTCTTGTAGTGCCACGGCACTTTCATAGTTGTCATTTTCTCCCACCCATTTACCAATTAACCAAAAACCCAATCCATTCACCTATTGAAAGTAGGGGTTTTGGAAATTTTATCCTCCACACATTGGACCCGCTGCCTAAGTTTGCGCCGTTTCAATCGATGCACCTCCCCACTGCCTGCTGTTCAGCCTCTGGCACCGTTTTCTCAATTTCTGTATTACTGTATGCCTTATGTATTAGTGGAATTCAGATACACATACTCCCCCTGTCCCATTCAAGATGACCATATTCTTGAATGACATAAGATTTTAGGTGGAGTTGTTGAATGTATTAAAGTAGAAAGAAAAATATAGTTGAATATTTTATCGAGGAGAGAGAAGAGACATGTTTTATTCCCAAAAGAAAAGAGGATATCTTAGTTGAGACAAACTAAAAAGGGAAAGTAGACATCTTGAATGGGATGTATGTAGTATTAATATTATCGATTATTAGATCTAATTTACTTTATCAAGAAAATTGTAGAAGTACTTTCTATAAATAATTGAATAAATATATTATTAATGTACATAAAAATTACAGCATATATAAAATCCAAATTTTTAGAAAATGATAAAAAAAATCTCAAAATATAATAAATTTCAATTGAAGAAAGTACTGTTTTCTAGCAACTTAATATGATGACGGTACTTTCTTCAAATAAAATTATATTTTGAGATATTTTTTAGCGTTTTCTAAAAATTAGCATTTTATATATACTGTATTTTTATATACATTTATAATATTTATTTATTTATTTAATTATTTATTGATCGTAATATTCTGCCATGCCAACCGTCATAACCTTGTGGAGGTTTTTTTGTCGACCGCCATACGCCACTGATAACATTTCCATGAGCCTGATGAAGTTGTATCTCAGCTGTAAGTACACAGCATTCTTCAGCCCTGTGTTGAGAAGTAGATTTTCAGGCATGATGTCCTAAGTTTAGTTGAAATATTATTTATAGCTCTCAGCTCTGTGTTGAGAAGTATTTTCAGGCGTGATGCATGTTAAGTCAGCTTTCTATTATCTGTTAACTTCTCAGTCAATTACACGATTTACTGGTTAAGCTAGATGCCTGATTCCTTACAGCATCTGCTAGTGAACTGGACCACCTTGAAGATGGTTTAGTGAAGCCTTCCTTGAGTGATTCAGATGGACAAGTTGATGGTAAGAGCTCAGTGTGATGGATTGGCTATGTAAATATTTGCTGTTTCTTATCTGTCATTGTTGAACGTGTCAGTGGAGGGTGCACAAGATGACAGGCATGTCTCCCCAGACAAGCTGTACAGGGCAGCTATCTTGAAGAATCGGTTTTTGGACACAATCTTAAAAGCTCGAGAGAAAACTCTAACTCAGGTTAGTGATTTCCCAAATTTTCATCACTAGTTACCCTATTAGTTTTAGCAGCATGATCCTGATCTCCTGGCAGGATGAGAAGATGGACCCGGAGAAACTCCGACGTGAAAGAGAGGAACTTGAGATGCACAAAAAAAGAGGTAATTCATGTAATTGCTTGGTGATGGTTTATGGATGAGCACTTCTGCTCTCCAACAAAGGATTTTTAACATCTTTGCTTTCATTTAAACAGAGAAAGCTAGGCTTCAAGCAGAAGCCAAAGCTGCAGAAGATGCTCGTAAGCGGGCTGAAGCTGAAGCTGCAGCTGAAGAAAAAAGGAGAAGGGAACTGGAGAGAGAAGCAGCGAGAGAAGCGCTGCTCAAGGTTCGATTACCACAAACTAACTCGAATCTTATCCCTTATTCTCTTCCATCGAAGCCTATATTACCGTGTAACGCTGCAGATGGAGAAGACGGTTGAAATCAACGAGAATTCTCGTTTTCTTGAGGACTTGGAAATGTTGAGGACAGCCCCTACCGAGCAACTAGCACTAGCTAGCATTGTCGATGAAACAACTCCAGAGGACTCACAGGATGGGTTTGGGAGTTTCAAGTTCGGAAGTCATAATCCATTAGAGCAGCTTGGATTGTACATGAAGATGGACGACGACGATGAGGAACCCGAACCCCCAACAACCGATCCCAATGCTACTACATGCTCAATGTAGATGAAGGTGAGATCGGTTCGCCTGTTCATTGGACTCTCGATATTCTTGGTCTTCAACTTCGAAAACCACAAAAATAAGTCCTGAAAATGAGAATGATTCCAACCTTATTTACGTGGGAAATACAAATACGTATAGCTGATATCATGTTGTATGAATATATGATGGTGTGGAAGTGTGGTCTATATTGGCTCCTAATTTTGCTCTCTTCTCTCTTAATACAAGATCTAAGTATGGAATTTGCATTTTTTTCTATTGCAAATGGTAAGTTTCTCTTGTTTGGTGTATGTATACAATTCACACAAAAAACAGAAAAATTGATCCAAGTGAAAACTTCAGTACTACTTTCTTTTCGGAATTGCTTCAACAAAGAGAAATACTCCCTTTGTCCCAATTATTCCTTTGGGCATAAAGATTAAGAAATTGTATGAAATAAGTTAGAGGGAAGTAAACTAAAGTAGAGGAGATAATAAAGTATGATAAATAAAAGAAAAGAAAATCATGAGTGATTAAATATTTTATTCTTGTCAAAATAGAAAATAACGCCACTTAATTAGATATTTAAAAAGAATATGAACCAACTTAGTGAGACAGGGATGGGGGCTGTTATATTGCTAACTCAATGTTTAATTGCTAACTACAACTCAATAATAACCATTAGATATTCAAATTAAAGGCCTAGATCATCAACCAAGAAATGTCAATACGATAAAAAAAAACGTCAATAACACTGTAGGATTAATTCCAATAAAAATCAATAGGGGTATTAATGTCAAGTTAGTTATAACTAACTTTTAAAAGAAATCCCAAAACTTTAAATTCATATAGCATATATCAAATTAAAGATAATTTTATAAGAATTCCAACGATATACTACATGCATATGTTCCGACGTCAAAATTCAAAAAAAAATTCGTATTTTTTACGAACAGATTTATGTCAATACACCTTACCTAATATGTCAATATTATGCTTGTAAAATGTCAATATGAAACTGTGTTGACATTATTATGTCTACGTGTTGATGTATTTCATACACTGTATTGATATTGTATTTCTAAACCCTAAATTTGATAGTTGCTATCATCTTTTTAATATTAAAAAATGAAAAACGAAATTACACATGACAAATTGTAGACCACAAGATTTTTAAAATCTTATGGTCTTAAATTAGTTGTAGTTAGCAACTAAGTGATGAGTTAGCAATTGATCACTCCCCGACAGGGATGTACTATATAATGGACGTAAAGCAATTAAACACAATTTTAAATTTCATGTCATTAAATATAACATTACTCCTAAAATACAATGAAAAAGTACATCTATATTATATTTCCGTTAACCCGTTTTCATATTTAATATTCTCTCTGTCTCATTTTTTGGCGGCATAAAATTTTATGCAGTGTTGTTTTTTGTTAATGAGGAGAAAATAAAGTAAAAATAAATGTATTTCCATTTTTAGTAATTGATCATCTTGATTGGGACAAATCGAAAGAAAACCTAGTTGTCTTCTCTGGGACGCAATTAATAATAATTAACATTTCTCTCACATTATTTTTTCTATTTAATATAATAAGTATAACTTTTTTAATTTCTCTGCCGAAAAGAAATACCTAGCTATGGTAGAATGGAGGGAGTAATGTGCCATTTAAAGTGAGGCGAATGAAGTATTTTTTTTTTCTTAATATTTGAGTTATTACAAACAAATAGTATTTCCACCGTCCCAACTAAGTTGAGTCATATTTCTTTTTGAAACATACCAACTAAGTTGAGTCATATTTTTTTTAAAAATAAAAATCAAAGTATCCAAACGCTTTTACTTTATTTCATCACCTATTTTACTCTCTTTATTTTTCCTATTTTATATATATCTCTCCTATTTTTCAACTCAATTTCTTATTTTATGGAGTAGTATATCTCTCCTACTTTTCAACTCAATTTCTCATTAACATGAGGAAGTAGTAGTAGTTGTAGTAAGAATTTTGTAAATATCAATATTCTAACATATTTTATTTGAAATAAAAGAAAAACGGAATACTGTTTTATGTTCAAATTTGCAACGATAAAAAATGTCTCTGGAAATGGCAATTTTCCTCCTTCGCAAAAACCTCGTGTTGGATTACAGCATTGCCTGATTTCCTCACGGATATTCTCTACTATCTCATCTTCATTGTTTGGCCAGCTCGGATGTGGACATTGCAGCTAAGGTGTTTGATCTTATGTCTCCTCCGTTTTATGCGCTCTATTTATTCTCTTTTAATGGCAAACTTGAATTATTACAAGTGATTAAAAATCCTTGTTTGATATTTTTATGAGAATCTTTCTTTTTCTTGGTGGAGAGTAGGTTTACCTTTATTCTTTTGATTCACCTTTTTTTAAAAATCAAGTTTCTAATATGTTGTTGTGGTTTCCTACTGAGGTCAATTAGTTCTACAACCAGCATGCCATTTCAGAATTTTGTCTTGTAGAATGCATATCTGTTTGTGTGTGTGTTTTGTCATGTTTTACATTATGCACAATATACACTCTAAACATTAATGAAATAATTCCCTTTGCACAATGTAGTCCTTCTATTTGTAATCAAGTTTTATTGTTTCTACTTTTCAGGAACATAAGGAAAAAATATGTGGCTTATTTATCAATCACAAGGAAAAAACACAACTTTTAAATGAACCCAGGGTATTTAATTCTTTTCTTGGTTGCTATATTTCCCTTGAAAATTCATATTTATCCACATGTAGTGCATATATCATGCTTTAAAGCCATCAGAATTCGTTGCTACTACATTCTTACCCTTATTCTAAAGAAAGTGGTGAAAGTGCTTAAGAGTAAAATTCGTAGTCCTTAGCCTTCAGGATTATATTTCTTAAGCCTCCAATGGGTGAGAGTATCATCAACATAAGTCCAAGAATAATGCAAATCTGAAAATAAAGCAGATGATTAGACATACTACTTTTAGTGTTATAGACTTTGTGCTTTACTTACCCAATTGGTGAACCAAGATAAGCTGAATCTTTTAGGTTTATAGATTGCAAGCCACATGACACAGGGCAACTGAAATAGAGAGATAATAGAATTATAGAAGACTCAGCCAATTTTATGTTTGGTTAGAACAGTATTCACAACTGGGTTTTCAGAATTACTTACAAAGTAGGTTGTCGGGGCGAAAGCAAAACCTCCAAAAAATCCCAGCAGCCCACCAAAGAATGGGAATGTTATAGCAATGAACATAGTAAATGCTGGGGAAAACATGTAGAGATAAGGTTGCTAAAACTTTTACTTCAAAACTAGCAAATACTTCAGTTTGGTAGAGGGTGTGGGATTTGTTGGTAATACTACCTACGTAGATGTTGCGTGAGATGAAACGAAGCCAGAAGTTTGGTTTGAACCTCAATGTTTTCACTAACAGAGTTTCGATCATGTCAAAAACTGGCATGGCATAAATCTGCAGAGAATGGGATCCAATGTCAGAAAATCGAACACCTGTTTATTGCTCGAGAAGTGGTTGAAAAAGACAAAAAACAATTCAATAAGAAATGAAAACTGAACCTGGTAACTTCCAATAACATGGATAACCACAAACATGTTAGCTGCTGCTATGAGCCATGCAGGTTTCTCTAGCGACTGAAGTATGTTGTCCTCGACTTGGTTCCCAAACATCCTGTAGCCTATAAGAGCAACGGGGAAGTAACACAATGCAACAACGAAGTAGGCAACAAGCACACCTTTCCACATGGGCTTCTTTGAGGGCTTCTCTTTTGTTGACGGAATAGTTGCCTGAATCTCCAGCACCACATTGTGACCGGCATAGGCAAACGCCACCTCCCCCAGGGCGGTGAAGAAGTCAAAAACTTTTCCAGCTCTGCTGGATGCTGGATAGCTGTACTCAACTCCCTTTTGGACTCCCTTGTGAATGGAAGCTGTCCATGCTATCGTAGAGTAACTGTTTATTTGGAAACGAAAGTGAGTATCATTGTTGTTTATGAACTTTGCTTACAACATCTACCTTTTGTGATATAGCATTAGTTTCTATTTGAGGAGGGCTTTGTTAAAGATACTGAACACTTACGTTAAAGACATGACAGCTGCAGCTAAAGATATCCCAGAGATTGAGTTGAAGTTTGGCAAATGGGAGAGAACAAAATGGGCAGAAGCGAATATCATTATGAAGTAAGTAGTTTTGATATCCTTACAGCTTCCACATACAGTTTTGTGGAATTTCTTCAGCGATTTGCCTCCAGTTACCATGTAAACTATATTGACACCAACTTCAACGACTAACTGCTGAGGTACTACGATGTAAAGGCCAAGCTTTTCACCAAATGCGTGCTGGCCAAGTTCATGGTATCGATCAAAACGTTTTCCTGGTACCATCTCATGCATCTCAACCATTTGCCACAAAGTGTATAATGTGATGATCCATGAGAGAATTAGAATGGCAACTCCTGGTCCCCTAAAGTCACAAGTTATGGAATAAGGAATAGGTTTTGATGGGAGAAATGAAAATATAAAGGAGCAATATATTGATAGGTTCCTGAACTTTCATTTTTTTAAACTTTCTATTTTTTTGTAATGGGATGCTAAAACTTTCGTTGGTTCAGTTGGATCCTTGTCTAGTGATCCAATTTAACCAAATGAAAGCTTGAGACTAAATATAGCATAACGCAAAGCTTAAGCTTTACCGAAACAAACAAATTTGTCCTCAAGTTGAAGGCATGCTTACCATCCCAGAGCTGCCATGGCATAAGGAAGACTTAGGACACCTGCTCCAACCATGGCTGTAACATTGTGGAAAGCTGAGTACCACCATTTTGCGTTCCGTGATGAAGTAATTGGAAGCCAGTCATCTATTGCCTTTTGCTCCACTGACCGGTAATCTTCCTATAATTAGCAATACGAAACATTCAGACCATGTAATGGAACTAGAGTATAAAGATGTTCTGTTAAGTATGGAAATGTTGAAATGGTTGGTGTTAGAACTTTCTCCCACACAGTTCTCTCTATATCAGTTAGTGCCTTAGTGGTGATGATGAATTGTGTGAAACTACAATTTATCGAGATCCTGTGAGCCAGGTCTTTTATCTGCAAAAACACGTGTATAATTTATGTTGTACGGAGAGAGAATGACAGTTACTTTTGTTGCTCTGTATGTCTCTCCATCTGCTGGTGTTGAAGCAGGGATAGAAACATTGTCATCAGCTGCTTCCTTCGTTGCCATGGTGTTGTAGCACAGAAATGGAGAGAAGGTGCAGGGAACTACACAATGGCTCTTATATAGATGTCATGTATTAGCACATAGATTTTAAATGAATAAATCTTGGTTTGCCTGTTGGAAAGATGCTTCTTGCGGCAGACAAGTCTTCTAGGTAAGCGGTATTCACACTAGTTCAAGATTCCGAACTTTGTATTGTCATCACCAATGAGTGATGCCTAATTATAATAAACTTAGGTTCGTTTTTTGTTGTCATACAAGTTTACCTTTGAGTGTGTAGCTGGTTATAGAAGGTATCGTAATGTCCAAAATTCATAGAGATTGACAACACATAGAGATGCAGGCTCACATTGGACAAGATTTAATCTTGTATGCATTATGCAACCAATAAATTAACCTCATCCTTGAGCAAGGATAGATTATGCAGTCTTAGATTTCTCCATCCTTCATTTTATTGTTTTGTACTCTATTTCAAATATGATATGCTTCGTCTCTCCAGCTCGGCGAGTGAGGAACGATAATTTCAAGGACAGTTTCACCAGCCAAATGCAATTTTCTACTAGTTTTGGAATTCAAGGTACATCGCCTTGACATATGATATTACTTTGTTTTATTCTGTTTCATTATATATTGTATTATTCTCTTGGTATGTGTAATGTATTCTAAAGAGTCTAGGGTATCAAAGGACATGCTTCCTCATGTTTCGTTTAGACTATCTATCTAATGGTCTACATGTAGTCAACGTCTTGCATTGCGTTTCAGCAGCGTGTTATGTGTTGATTAAAAGCAAACTAGAACATGAAAATCAAAACAGTCACATGGTCATTTGCTAGCATATGATTGTATTTAAATTATCGTTGCAATACTGTTTTTCATTAACAAAAGCACTAATAGTCTAGAACACAAGCAAACAGGTTTATACACAGAATAAATTCAGAGATAAAATTGTAAGCATTGAATTGCTGGAGCAGGCGATGAACCCTCCACTCCTCGCTTAGCAATCGACACATCCATCTTGGTTTAAAATTCATCCAAATTTCTTCACCGATCGAGCCTTCTCAACCAGCAAGACACATCAATCTGTAGATGCTTAGGAGTAGAAGTCGTAGGTCTTTGCTTGTAATATTATTGACCTTAGCGCTCCTATTGGTGCTATAATCATCAGAAGGACTCCGAGAATGATGCAAATCTGAGTTCCGAAATCCCAAAAACCATCAGCTAGTGATACGACAAAAAGATATGCAAGAACATAGAGTATTAACTCACCCAGTTAGTAATCCAAGATAGGCTGAACCTCTTTGGTTTATAGATTGCAAGCCACATGATACAAGGCAGCTGTAGGAAAGTTTTGAGCATTTTAGATATTATGCTAACAGGAGACATTCAATCTATGAAATGCACAAACAGTATAAGCAGTTTAATTGTACTCACAAAGTATGTGGTTGGTGCGAAAGCAAAACCTCCAAAGAATCCGAGGAGTCCGCCAAAGAAAGGGAATGAAATGGCAACAAACATTGTGAATGCTGAAACATTGATATAAACATTCTTTTTAAGTGGCATAACATAACAATCATCTTACGGAATGGAGTTTGAATGCGGTATCTTTAACGTACCGACATAGATGTTTCTGGTGATGAAGCGCAGGTAGCAGGTTGGCTTGAAGCGTAGTTTCTTGACTAGGAGAGTCTCTATCATGTCAAAAACTGGCATCGCGTATATCTGCATCCACACATAGCATGTGATTCGATGACTTCCTTTGATATGTGTATGTCGAATTACTGAATTACACTAGAATGATGAAACACACTGAGTTTCATTTTACCTGATAGCTTCCAATAACATGTACCACGACGAACATGTTAGCCATGGCGATGAGCCAAGTTGGTTTGTTTAATGATATCAAAATGTTGTCTGATACTTCATTGCCATACATCCAGTATCCAATGAATGCGACAGGGAAGTAGCACAGGGCGACAACAATGTAGGCAACGATGACTCCCTTCCACATGGGCCCCTTGGAAGGCTTCTCCGGTGTCGAAGGGATGGTGGCTTGAATCTCCAAGACAACATTATGCCCGGCATAGGCAAAAGCCACATCTCCCAGAGCACTGAAGAAGTTGAAAACAGTACCGGCTGTGCTTTTCGCTCTGTAACCATATTGCACGTTTGGTTGAACGCCCTTTTTCAGCGCAGCCCCCCACGCAATCGTAGAATAGCTTCCCACACAAGACAAAATCATCATGTCAGATCATAGGTAAGTCGTATAAAGTTTCACAGTATATAAATATATATGTATCTCGGGATATAATCGGTTGATTACTATCTTAAATTGATAACTGACAACTATTGATATTTTACATGCATATATAACTCAACTACATTTAGTTGACCTCAATAACGTAGGTTGTTGACATAGTTGTCAGATATCAATTTAAGATAGTTATCAACATAACGGAACCCTATGTACCTCAAGGACATGATTGCTGCAGCCAAAGACACGCCGGAAATGGAATTGAGGTTGGGGAGATGTGAGAGGACAAAGTGGACGGAGGCGAAGATCATTATAAAATAGGTAAGCTTGATGTCTTTGCAGTGATCATCACAGACCAAATCATGGAATTTCTTGAGTGATTTCCCTCCTGTGACCATGTACACAATGTCCACTCCGACTTCAACAACTAGCTGCTGAGGCACGACGATGTACAGCCCGAGCTTCTCTCCGAAAGCATGCTGTCCGAGCTCGTGATATCGGTCAAACCTCTTGCCAGGTACCATTTCATGCATCTCAACCATCTGCCACAATGTGTAGAGGGTGATGATCCAAGATATGATCATCACTGCTACTCCGGGACCCCTGAAAATAACCCGAAATCGTTCAGTTTCAAGTCATATATACTGCAGAAGTTTCAATACTTACCATCCCAGCTCAGACATGGCAAAAGGGAGACTGAGAACTCCAGCTCCAACCATGGCTGTGACATTGTGAAAAGCCGAGTACCACCATTTCGCATTTCGTGAAGAAGTAATAGGCAGCCAATCATCGATCGCCTTCTCTTCCGCAGTCCTTGTATCCACCTGCACGTTTATTTTCGTTTACCTCTTCCCTTGGAGTTGCTCTAAGTCCGGTACAGATATACTTGAACAAATTAAATTGACATGTGTTGTGGTACATGGGAACTTACATTTTTCTTGTAATCGCTTGCAGTTGAATCATCAGTTGCCATGGCCATTAAAATTCAATGTGTATCAACTCTGGAAATACAAACTCCTCACCCTCTTAATATGTAAATATGCAGTTGGAAGATTAATGGAGTTACCAGAGATAGAGACGTTTTGTTTGACTTATAGTGAAGAAGGTGACATGAATTCTTGTTTATAAAATTGAAAGCATATATAAAAGCCGGCAGTTTTGTCCTAACAATTGTTTAATATATATGTTATTATTCAGACATGTATAACAAATAGATAAAATCAAACCAAGTCAAGAATGAATATTTGTTCGGCTGAATTGTGATAATCCAGCCCAAGTCAAGAATGAAGAAATTATACTGATCCATAAAATAGTGATCCAGCTATAACCAAACCTCGATCGGCGTGAAGTTTTTGTTTAGTTTAATTCAATGCGACATATACACAATCCTATCAAATAAGGTAATAACTCTCTGTATCGATCGTTTTGTCCAGAACATGTTAACTACTAAACGAATAATTAAAAAATATCAACAGATGACAGAATAAAAAATATCAACAGATGACAGAATAAAAATATCAATACATCATCAATCATTGATATTATATTGACAATTTTTGTTACTATTATTTTATCATCTGTTGACATTTTGTTATATTTCAGAGCATAATTTGAAGTTTATAATGTTCATTTGATTACATCCCAAACATATATTTAAATACTCCGTATTAAAAACCTTTCCAAATTATTGTGTTTAATACATAATGTGCTTTGAGTTTCAAGATGTACATATTTTAATTCAAAAAAAATTTAACTTTTTAACTTAGTTGGTAATAAAAAAATATTTAACGAAAAACTAATAGAATCAAAAGTATATTTTGATCCCATTGATGCTAATCTTGTGAATTTTGGATAAATATGTTTCTTTTGATAAACATAAATTTAATATTTCTAGTATACTCAAAATAGTAAGAATACATTATGGGCTTGTTTTTTGTTAAGAAAATTAATATCCCCTCTGTACCAAATAAGACGACACATTTTTTTTTTCTTTCAGTTTGCTAAAGATTCTGATTCTAGAGAATATGATTCCCGATAGATTACTTTTCTATGTAAAGAAATATAAAAAAAATTGTTAGGATTTTAAATTTATATAATTAGTTAAATTCATTCAAGTGATTGAAATAATAAATGGATTAACAAATTGACATAATAATAATTAAAATATTTATTAAAAGAATAATAATAATTATAATATACTTAATAATTTAAAATGGTACTCCTTCCGTCTTATAAAAATATGTGTATTTTAATTTTCGTCCGTCCCATAAAAATATAGATATTTTCATTTATGGAAAGCTATCCGAATTTTTACTTCTATACATGAAGTTATTTACAACTTATATCAGCATCAAAACACTAACAATAATAATGTGGATCCCACTATGCACTATCCTACTTTAACTACTACTACTATTATCCTCACATCTTTTATTTTACCAACATTGTCTTAATTTCTGTGCTATATCATTAAATATACGGAATTAATAATCAATATAAAACATTAAATAATTATTTATAATATTAATAAAAAAGTGTGAAGGAAGGGAGAAATTTACTAATAGTATTTGTAAACTTATTCCTCTGGGTCGCAATTTCCGGCGATTTGCCAGCAATAGTCAACTTTAGCTATTCCATTAATTGGACATTTACTATTGCATCGTTTACTTGAACTAATCAAGCATTTTCGGTGCAAATCATATTACATAAAATAAATGCACAAATCAGATAATAAAGATTTGCGAGATGATAAACGTTGACCTCATATTTATTTTATTTTTGACAGAGCCATGGAAAATTGGAATCTCGTACTTACTAATATAGTAATATTCTATACATTATTTATATTATATGATTAAATCAAATCTCTCCATCTTTCTCTCTTAATTAAATCAAATCTAAAGATATATGGCAAAGTATAGGGAGGCTGATGCAGGTAGAATATTGCGACCGCCAGAAAGCTGTATTCATACTTGGTTATCAATTTTTACAAAAATATTAGGATTCGATTTTTGTAACAAATTTTATTTTGTAATCTATATTTAAAACTATTTTAAGAACAGCTCACACAAAAAATATATTGATTAAATATTATAATTGAGATTTATGAAATTATGAGTAAGCCAAAAATTAATAATTTTATTAAAATAACTAAATGTTGAATGCACAATCAAAGCTTGAATCGAGAGACATGTTTGTAAAACTGGAAAGGAAATCTTATATCGAAAAAATGATAAAGATTACGGCTTAATAAAATGAATTCTACTATTAATTATATAGTTGGATCAACCCTGCTGCCTCGGTCAAGTCACTAGTATCCGTATACTTTGAGATTTAATTTTTTAAATCTTGTTTCGTTTGAAATGTATTTTGGTGGTTTAAATATGTTATTCGAATTAGGTTGTCAAGTTTTAACCTTTAATTCGTCATGGGTTGTTAGAATATTTTTGGTTAATGATCCTTGTACTTCAACATCATCATTTGGTATTTGTTTTTGTTCTGAGTGATTTTGAAAAAGAAAATAATATGTGCCCATAGTGACGTCACATATTGATTCTTAGGTTATCTACGCCGGTAGCCGGACGGTGGAAACACAATGATTTTCCGGTGAGGTGGGGGAAAAGAATCCTTGTGTATTTATGTAGAAAACATCTTTTACTACTAGTAGTATTTTTGTTTTACAAACATGCTTAGTCAACTCGTAGTGTTGTGTATTTATCCAAAAGTAGACAGATGTTAATCAGCTTGTGCATGTAGATGTTAGTCCCTCCGTCCATGATTAAGAATCTCATTTCTAAATGACGCGGGTTTTAAAAAATGTTAAAAAAAATGACTGGAAGAAAATTAGTGGAATATGGATCCCACTTGTATATACATTTAAATGATATGTGAGTGGAATGAGTTAGTTGAATGTGAGGTCTCTTTATCATTTATGATAATTATAAACCGGAACTCTTATTCGTGGACAGATAAAAATAAAAAGACTCTTATTCGTGGACGGAGGGAGTAACAATTTGAAGGGAGAGAATACGTGATCTTGATTTTTGTTAATCGTGGACGGAGGGAGGGAGTAGTATTTTTGTTTTACAAACATGCTTAGTCAACTCGTAGTGTTGTGTATTTATCCAAAAGTAGACGGATGTCAATCACCTTGTGCATGTAGATGTTACTCCCTCCGTCCATGATTAAGAGCCTCAATTATAAATGACGTGGGTTTTAAAAAATGTTTAGAAAAGTGGGTGTAAGAAAATTAGTGGAATAGGGGTCCCATTTGTATATACATTTAAATGATATGTGAGTGGAATGAATTAGTTGAATGTGAAGTCTCTTTATCATTTATGATAATTGTAAACCGGAACTCTTATTCGTGGACAGATAAAAATAAAAAAACGAGACTCTTATTTATGGACGGAGGGAGTAACAATTTGAAGGGAGAGAATACGTGATCTTATTTTTTCGGGGACGTTAATAGTAATCTTTATCGTTCATACTATGTTGTTAAAAGTGGTCGGTCATACATTGATACATATATATCCAATATTCTTCTCACTCCATCTATATCCAATATTTTACTCATTCTCCGTGAAATATTGTTCACATTTAACTCACGCAAAATTTAAGAATTTAAAAAGTTAATGGAATGTGAATTCCACATTTATATATCAGTTTAAAATTTGAGTATAAGTTAGTGGAAAGTAAGTTTTATTTACTAAAAATAAAAAGAAAAAGTGAAAAATATTGTGCAGATGGACCGAAATAGCAAAAGCATACAACATTTTATAGACAAAGGCAGTATAATTTTTAATATTCTTTCCGTTTCTTAAAAGAGAAACTTTAAAAATTGCACGAGTTTAAATTAACGTAAAATTGGTAAAATAAAAAAAGTCAGAGAAAAAAGTAAGTAAAGTAAAAGAAATTAATAAAAAAATAGTGGATTTATGTTAGTGAATTGTATGGCTCATTTTAAGTGGAAAGTTTATATTTTTGAAAAACAGACTAAAATAGGATCGAAAGTATTTTTAGTTTTAGAAAACGAAAGAAATTTAAAATAATACATTGATTTTTAATTCATAATCATTATTTGGGAGAGGTGACCAAGTTGTTCAGGACACAAAATTGGTTACAACCCCTTTCTTTTCTGCACATTCTCTCTTAATACAGTCATTTTATTGAAAATATAGAGCAATAGCAATGCAAACCTTTATTTCACCACTTAAATTTTCATTGACATATATTTTCTATTCCCAATAGCAATGAATAGGAAAAAGACCGGAAATGAAAGTAGCCCCCACAAACTATGAGCTCTTTACAATAAATAATTGCTTCTGCGAAAGAATGATCCATAACTTATATCCAAGCAGCATATATACCTGTAGACGTATATCGATCCTGCCCATGCTACTGAACATTTAGATGCTACTTTTATACTATCAACATGATTAATGATCAAAGGGATATATCCCACTGTTAAATTCTTCAAATCATTGTCTCACATCGGCTTGGTGATGATCCTAGCTTCTCTATATAAGTGTAGATAACCCTCCCCCTTATGAAGCCTTTTAAGGGGTGAGTGACTCATTTCTAATATGGTATCAGAGCTGGACCCAAGTCGATGATGGTTTATCTCTTTATCTCTTCTCTTGCCTACCCACGTGATGGAAGTCCGATGTGTCATTCCGGCCCACACGTGAGGAGGTGTGTTAAATTCTTCAAATCATTGTTCCACATCGGCTTGGTGATGATCCTAGCTTCTCTATATAAGTTTGGATAATCCTCCCCCTTATGAACCCTTTTAAGGGGTGAGTGACTCATTTCTAATACCCACGTTTAATCCTTCCTTACTAAGTTTAAATATATATTTTAGCAATTCATAACAAGACACCAATTATTAATTAATCTTCCACATTTCTCATACTAAATTAATTTCAATGCTACTTAAAATATTTAATTAATTCTCAATTTTGTTAATTTTTGAATTGTTTATGATTTCTGCATCTCGAGGGCCTTCCATATTTTTATACTCCTACTAGAGTATGTTCAATTACATCATATTTTTGAGTTGAAACTTGAAGTAAATATTTCTTTTTGAGTTGTGAGTTGTAATATAAGAGGTACTAAAATCATTTCAACTTGTTTCAAATATCAGTAGAGGAATTAATGATTCCATTGCAACAAAATTTGGCAACACTAATAATACCTACTATAAGCATGATGAAATCCAAGAGAAAAAACTTTGGTGATAGAGGGAAACTTATCCTCATCACAACAATTAAATTATTTCAAACTACCTAACCAATTTTGGAAACTGAGATAGATTAGCATGCCGACGAAATTATTACGCTCGTGCAAGGCAACATAACGAGATCAAGCGACAGACGCCATGTGTCGGATCAAGTCCACAACGCGGTTGCTGCATATCCAACGCAACGTTACTAATTTACACTCCCAATTTATGATCAAGGTGAAGTTGAAGTTGTTTGTTTACCTGTAGCCCCATTCGTTGTCGTACCAAGAGACAACCTTAACGAAGTTCCCATTCAGCGCAATTCCAGCCTTGGCATCGAAGATGCTAGACCTGTTCAACACCAAGCAAATGTATGAGCAATGCAAGGAAACCAACATTATCATCATGTATAGTTGTTTGTGTAGAGAACTCTGACTTACCTGCTGTCACTAATGAAGTCGGTTGAAACGACATCGTCTTCTGTGTATCCCAAAATCCCCTTCATTTTACCCTCAGATTCTTGCCTGCATAAAATGGTTGAGAAATGGCAAGGTAAAGAGTATTGAGAGAGAGGAGTGACATGTAGTATACTTGATAACAGCCTTGATCTCATCATACGAGGCTGCCTTTTCGAGCCTAGCAGTGAGATCAACGACTGAGACATCAACGGTTGGGACACGGAAAGCCATTCCAGTAAGCTTTCCATTTAGTGCAGGAAGTACTTTCCCAACAGCCTGTGAATTCATTCATTACACATTCATTTTCACAATGCATTTACTTACTTGAACAAACATGTTTTTAAAAGCTACCTTAGCAGCTCCAGTGCTGCTAGGAATGATGTTAAACGAAGCCGCTCTTCCACCTCTCCAATCCTTCATCGAAGGACCATCCACCGTCTTCTGTGTCGCTGAACAAAACAACGACACACGCTTAATTTATCGACCAAAATCACGAGATAATTGTAATTAGACATACCGGTCATGGAGTGCACAGTCGTCATCAGCCCCTCAACAATACCAAACTTGTCATTAATAACCTAAAACAACACAACTAAAAATCAGTAAATCGCGATTCGCTTCCTTGAAATGAAACAGTAACAGAGAGGGAAGAACGAACCTTGGCCAACGGGGCTAGACAGTTGGTAGTGCAACTAGCATTCGAAACGATATTGATGTCCTTCTTATATTCCTTCTCATTCACACCAACAACAAACATGGGGGCATCCGCGCTCGGGGCAGAGATTATAACCTTTTTCGCACCTCCCTAAATCATCACGAAACCAACCCTCTCTCAAACTATCGCTAAACAACACGAACAAGCGAATAAAAATCATACTAGTATGCACACACCTTGAGATGTGCTGATGCCTTGTTTGTGTCAGTGAAAACTCCAGTAGACTCGACCACATAATCAGCTCCGGCCTGGCCCCATGGGATTTCCTCGGGGTTCCTATTCATACACCATCAACCAACTGAATTGTATGTAACTAGACGAGCTAGCAACGATGTGGATAAAAGAATACCTCATGCCAAATACAGTCACCGGCCTGTCTCCAAAGAGCAAGGTCGTGGAATCCTTAACCTTCAGGTCGTGCTTCTTCCACGGACCGTGAACACTGTCGTATTTGAACATATACGTCTGTCACATTACATACATCAATTTCTTAGTTACAGCAACAGAGGATGATCAGCTCAATAAAATTTTTAAAAAATGACAATTATTCGATTCGAGCAAAAACAATGCAGAGAATTAAAACTACCATGTAATCAGTAGTGATGAATGGATCATTAACAGCAACAAGCTCAACATCATCACTCAACAGGGCAACTCTGGCGACCAGACGCCCGATTCTTCCGAATCCTACGCTCAATCATTTTTCGGTAAATTCATATAATTATGCATAATATCATCAAAATACATAGGGAAAAAAAAGCAAAAAAAATGAAGGAACAATTACCATTAATCCCGATCTTGATCTTTGCCATGATGAAGAAAAATAGAGAGAAAATGAGATTGTAATAGAGATTGTGTAGCAGAGTTTGAGTAGTGTGTATATATAGGAGTAGAAGAAATGTGGATTCAATGTGGAGCTTAGACACTAAACACGTGCGAATAATTTACTTGGATAACCGTTTTTCGCGGCAACTTTGTGATTTTAGTTTTACACGGTCTTAACCAATAACTAATGCATCACATATCATTTAACAGTTAATACTATGTGTTACAGATAATAAAAACTGTAGTTTTGTATTTTGTATGAATAATTCGAGAATGATGTGTTACCGATAATAAAAATAATTTCAATGTACATATATAGGATAGGATTTGTAAAAAAAATTTATCTAACGCCTAAATATAGCTCATGATATATACACAATTGAAAAACTATATCTGCATGTAGGAATATATTATGCCAAAAATAATTTCTCCGTTAAAATTCACCAGTTTTTTCTAATTGTTGTTATATACGAATATGTGTGTGAAATAAGAAAAGATTCCATTTAAGTACTACTTTTACCAGTTTTCCCACGAAAAGATTCCACGAAAATTTGTCCCAGTTTTCCATTTTCGTCCGTCCTCCAAAATTTGTCCCATTTCACTTTTACCATTTTTGATAGTGGACCTCACATTCCACTAACTCATTCCTACTCACATTTTATTATAAAACTAATATATAAAAGTAGGACCCACAATCTACTAACTTTTTCAGCTCACTTTCCATTACATTTCTTAAAACCCGTGTCCGGTCAAACCGGAACAAATTTTCGTGGACGGAGGGAGTAGTACTTATCAATTCTATAATATATATAGCTAAATTAATATATGGTAAATATCCCTAAAATTCGCCGTCAAAATAAGCTGCCACGATTACAATTTTATATGTAATATTTTTATTTCCTAATCTCATTGGCTATATCAAATTTCAAATAAAAGGAATATAAGCATCTGCCTCTCTCTTCTCTTTATATTTTCTGTTTTCTCTTCTTTTTAACCAAAGGATGCAGATCATTGATAAGGTGCCAAATATATGTATATGATTATGATGGTAATCAATTAACCAAATTAATAATTTTTGTTTATTGCATTTTATCCTATGCATAAATTAGTTATTTATAACCTCCCAAAACTCACATATTTATATTTTTATATATGTATGTATAGATAGATAGATTGGTTATGTTTGCACATTCCATAATATAACGCATGCGGAAGTCCATCTTTTTATAATTTTGAATTTAATTGGTACAACATATATACGCATATAGTTACATGTTCATGTTCGTAGTAATTTTAATTGTTTTTTATAATATTAAATATAATGACTATTTCCTGCAGCAAGACATGATACAATGAATATTATTATTAGGAGTATTTAACATAACAATTATTCATTTATATAGTTAATGTGCAATACTAAAATTAAAAAGAATTACATTATATAATTATTTATATAGACGATTTAATTTTTATCACTCAATGCTAATAAAATTTAGTTATTATTTTTTATTTGGTGTAGATTTATGTATATACTAACCCAAAAAAATTTCATCTAAATCTTAAATGGGGTGCAATATTATTTTTAAATTTTAACACTAGCTTCCACTCTTCCACTCCTTCAAAACCAACTGACGCCATTCTCCTCTTCCACTCCTCTCTCTCTCTTTCAGCTCAATCAGCGGTTTTTTGCAGAAAAAACATTCTCCATCTAACAGCAGGTTCTGCCATTGATTAAATTTTGTTTTTTTTTTTGTTCTTTATATATCTATTCTATTTTATTCTTTATATATCCATCCTATTTTACAGAAGCTTCTAGCTTCTTAGCACATTTTAATCTCCTTTGTTGAATCTTTTAGTGTAGGTCCTTGCATGTACAAGATCTAGTTTGATTTATCCATTTCTCTCTCTTGTAATTTATAGGATTGAAGAAAATGGAGGAGATGTCAAAATTTCAGGAATCATGCAACACAAATACTACTTACACTCACAGTAATTGCTTACAATTTTCATTCAACCTGCCCTTTTGCATTTGTTGTCAAATTAGCAAAGGAATTATCAATGGAGATGCTATTTGCTTTTACAATTCTACCTTTTGCGTTTGTAGCTTATACAAGGCATCATTGGCGATGCAAGACAGAAACTCAAAATACAAATGGTAACTAACGCAAATTAATAATCTCCCATCTCTTTTATTTTGTTGCTAAAAAATTTTCCTTGTCTTGCTGATTATTTCTCACTTCAAAACGTATTACTCTACTTCTAATAAATGTCCCAATTTTGATGTTTTTAAGAAATTGTTTGACGTTATGAAAGAAAATGAGAAAAAAGTCTACTTTTAGATATTGGTTTTATAGTAACAAAATGTGAGTGAAATGAGTTAGTGGAATGTGCGATTCATTTACCAAAAAGAGTAAAAGTGAAATGGGACATTTATTAGCAAACAGATGAAAAAGGAAAAATGAGATATTTAATGTCGGATGGATGGAGTACTATTTTTAGGTTTCTGATGGTGTTGAAAAGTATTATAGTATTAGTTTCGTTATTTTTGTTGTTTTATCAGAACATGGAGGAGATGAAAAAGGTGAACCCGAGGATATGAGAGTTGTTATTGGCAGCTCGGTTTTTGCAATTGGTCCGGTCTCGCTTAAACCAAGCATCTTTAGGCCTGATCCTGCACCTGCAACACCAGACATCGTTGCTAGATATGACAAAGCTTCTGCTACGGATGCTAATGAGTGCTCACATTTGAAAAAAAGAGCATGCCGCAGATCATTAAATCTTGGTACGAGTGAGAACGGGAACGAGGCTAAGGATATTGCGCGCCCTCAGAATAACATATTGATCAGTAGTATATACTAACTTTTTTACTCATTTTCCTTATAAAGTCAAACAATTTCTTTAAAACTCATGCCGAGCCAAACTGTGTCTTTAATTGGCAAACAGAGGGAGTCTTAGTTTTGTTGTTTTTATTGTTTTTTCAGAACATGGAGATGAAAAAGGCGAAGCTGAGGATGTACAAGTTGTTATTGCCAGCTCGATTTCTGCACTTGGTCCAGTCTCATTATCCACGACTCCTGGACCAAGCTACGGTGTTCCTGCACCCGCAACACCAGACAACGTTGCTAGACATGGAAAAGCTTCTGCGACGGATGTTAACGAGTGCTCACATTCGGAAAACAGAACATGCTACATATCTTTAAATCTTGATACGAGTAAAAATGAGTACAAGGCTAAGGATATTGGGCGTCCCCAGATTCTTCTCGCGTATAGGAGAAGACATGCAAAGGTTCAGGCCACTCAGAAGGAATCATTCGATAGACAAATTAAGTTGTTTATGTCACGCATGAATGATATCCAAGGTAACGGTTATCATATTTTTATATCTGGCTTCAGCTGATTTTTGTGTAATGAAAAAAACATTTCTTGATTTGCCTACAAATCTTCTAGGTGAAAGAAAATTTTCCGAGTGGAAAGGTTCGGTTATGGACTCTATAGTTGGAGCATATCTTGCACAAAACGTGAATGATGCGATTTCAAGGTCGACTACTACTCATTCCTTTTGTTTCATTTCATCGTTAAGTTTTTTTTTTCATGCCTCTTCTAAAAGTTGTATACTTTTTTGCAGCCCGGCCTTCATGTTGCTAGCTGCTAAATTTCCTACAAATGCATCTAGTGATGTGCATAAGGGGAAACGGGTTAAAAATGATAAACCTTTGAGGATGAGAACCAAAACAAAACATAACCCTGCACTTTTGAATGATATGAAAGATTGTCACTCCAAATATCAGAACAAGAAGAAGATGTACGAGGCATCAGACGCTGTAGACTGGGATTCGGTTAGAAGGGCCGGAGTCGGAGAGATATCTAAGGCCATTAAGATAAGAGGACAGAACAACAACTTGGCTGGAAGGATAAAGGTTTGTTGGGAGCTAAAAATCAAAATTCTCCTATCACAAGTGATGCTAAAATTAAAATACTCTACATGTAATTAAGAATTTACGTTTCTTGTGCAGGATTGCCTTGATAAGTTAGTTGATAACTTCGGGAGCACGAACATGGAGTGGATAAGAGACGCTCCGCCTCTAAAAGCAAAGTAAGTTTTGTAACAAAAGTATTAGAATTGCACAAATGTTAGGTGCATGGTCATTTTAATGGAAGCATTTCATCTTATAGTTTGAGTCTTCCGTTGTAGGGAATACTTGATGAACATATATGGGCTGGGATTGAAAAGTGTGGAGTGCATACGCTTGTTAACACTACGACATAAAGCATTCCCGGTAAGGTTCTATTTAAAGTATCATTTGCATGCCTTTCGCCATATATTATCATACAAAGAAAAACTACTTCTTTCTCGATTAGATTGACAGGAACGCTGGACGAGTGGTCTTACGCCTCGGATGGTTTCACCTGCTGAATGAGTATGAGATATTTAACTAACTAATTTTGAATATGTTCCCATTGTTTCTTTCATTCAATGTTGATTAGTTTTATTATTATTATTATTATCATTGTTTTGGTATCCGAAATTGGTTCCTCAAAGAAAAGGAAAAGAGAATCCGGAGATGAACGCGATACAGATGCATCTTTGGCCGCATCTATCTCATCTTGAGTGGTCGACACTGTACGTTCTTACAATCCGCTCGATAAGTCGACCCTAAAATGTTCTTTATTTCTAACGAGCTCTTGTACCTCAACTGCAGGTATGAACTACACTGCCAGCTCATCACTTTTGGCAAGGTAGGACACAATATGTTTGTTTAGAATGAAAGTTTAGCAATTTGATTTTTTAAAAATTGATCACTTTATTGCAAAACATTATTAGGTATTCTGTACAGGAACGAACCCTAATTGCTCCGAGTGCCCAATGCGAGAAGAATGCACGTACTTCGCATCCGTTCAAGCGAGGTTTCCTTATATATATACTTTATATCATGAAAATAAACAATCATTTGGTCTAAATGAACTGATCTCACTTGATTAAAGTGCATGTAGTGCTGAAGTAAAATCGAAAGGAAGCATAGAAATGGACATAGAAGATTATGGTCTCATGAGGCCTCAAACTAGGCTTCATGCCTCAGAAATGGAATCTATCCGAGTGGTCAAGAAAAGGAAGAACTCTTCGAGAACAGAGCATACATCAATCCAAGTGGTGAAGAAAAGGAAGAACTCTTTGAGAACAGAGCATCAAGTGTAAGTTTGATAAGTCATCTCATACCGAATTTCAATATGTCAATTTTTTTATGAATACGAGCTATTGTTACAAGTTTTTTGATTATCTCTCTTCAATCCGACTAGTATAAATTTTTTATTTCATGACTATTGATTACAGATATGTGCTTCCAAGTGGTCACTCTCTTTTGGCTGAGGTGAGTTCCTCCGAAATGTGGATGTTAACTTGAGTATATGCCATGACCAAAAATCCAAAGAGAGCTGTTCAGTTTTAGTTAATAGGAACCAATATTTACCCATTTCCATCTGCGTCCGGTCCCTCTGATTGGCACCAAACTGTAACGATGGTAAATTTAGTACTAGTATTTATTTATTCTAAACCACGAAAAGTCCTAAAGGATTATATATTCATTATATTTATATACTCCATATCTTTGATTGATCATGAATTTATCATGGTTTTATTCTTTTCTTGGATATTTTGGATAATATTTTTTATACATTTAGATAATATAGTTGGGTTAACCACGAAGTTTGTTTTGGTTTGAAAAAGACTTCGGTCGTTTTGGTTGAAAATTTTGAAAACTTTGGTTAGTCCGGTTTTAGGACTGGGGTTAGGTTGAAAACATACCAAAGGTGTTCACCTTATCAGTATTTAGAAAGACTGCTGACCACAATTTTTTGTTGTGCAGCTAGAGTCGATACAGCTTGGCCTTGGTGACGATCCATGTCTACTTGCCGTATGGACTCGAGGTAGATGGTTATAATCATAACTTATAATTTAGGTACCATTTTATCATAACTTAATTTATTCTCTGTGTCAGAAAATCTTGAAAAGGATGGGTGTATACCCGAGGAAGATGCAGTTTACGGGACACTTCTGGTTAGAGATATCGAAAAATTTTCAATTTTCAACAACTGCTCTACCATGAATTCTGTAGATGTATAATTTAATCGTGCAATGCAAACATGTACCTTCAGATAACTGCCCGGGCTGCAACTGGAGGAGCATTTCCACTTAATGGGACATTTTTCCAATCTAACGAGGTGATTTTGCTGTTCTTATTCATCGTAATCGAGCATACCTTCAACCTAGTCATTAGTGTCTTTTACC
Organism: Salvia hispanica; assembly: GCF_029641045.1. Classification (NCBI taxonomy): domain Eukaryota; kingdom Viridiplantae; phylum Streptophyta; class Magnoliopsida; order Lamiales; family Lamiaceae; genus Salvia; species Salvia hispanica. The sequence continues at coordinate 11,150,272 of NC_142693.1, read as the reverse complement.
TAGTTGTTTTCTTCGCGAGCAGGTTTTTGCTGATGACGAAACTAGTGCAGTCCCAATTAAAGTTCCAAGGGCGTTGCTGTCGGATCTTTCAACCACGACGTTATACTGTGGAACCAATACATCATCGATATGCAAAGGTTAGAATACCTAATGTGTTGAAAGTGTATGTAGTATATGTAGGAAAGGTGTTTTGAATTTGTATTTTTACCTTATTTCTTGTGATGTTGTATTAAATGCAGGAATGAAATGTGATGAAGTACGCAAATGCTACAAAAGTGGTAAGAAATACTACTAACAAAATATAAGTCATTTGGAAGATAGTAAGGATAAAACACTAATTATAAATGATACCCTTTCCGTTCGCTAATAGTAGTCTCTTTTTGCCATTTTGGTCCATTTGCGAAAGAAGTCTCATTTTTATTCTATGAAATGATATGCTATTATAGTATTCCCTCTGTCCTCAAATAATAATTTCCTTTTGTTATTTTAGTCCGTTTTACAAAATTAGTCCATTTTCATTTTTGATATGCTTTTATCTCTTATGCAATGTCTTATTTGTTACTAATTGATGATACTCCAATCACTTTTTCTCTTTATCTTTCTCTTATTTTATCAACTTCACAATAAAACTCATGATGACCATTTGGATATATTAACTTCACTCAGGTTTTGTATGCTTTCGCGGGATCGATTTGAAAACGAGGGAACCAAAACCTCTCCCGCCAAAATTCCATAATCAAGCTCCTTCGAAGGCCGCGAAAACCGCGAAGCGTAGTAGCACAAATTAGACTTGGAATGGTAATAAATAACGTCTACTTATATTTCGTACTTATTTTGAACAAATTTAATTAGTACTCCTAGTAGTAAGTGATTTCTTTGCTTACTTGCTTTTGTGCTATTATATTAAAGCAATGACAAAGTATATAAATTGTGGACTCTTCTTAATCATAGAAAAGAGAAAGAAGTGGCATCTTTGCTCGGGAGAAGAAATGGCATCTTTGCTCGGGACATGGTTCCAGTCCAAGAGGTCATCAGAGGCATATGAATGGTTCCGGCCTAAGGGAGAGCTTAAATTTTGGCCAAAACATGTGTAGAAGGGGTACATTCCGCCTAAGTACTCCTTCACAACCTGGCAAGCCATCAATGGAAGACTATAGACACGAGATAGATTCACATGACTGGCGGATGTAGGTGGGGTCACGTGGGGTCGGCCGACCCCACCGCCGGCCCCAGCGACCCGCCGTAAAATACCCTCCAGCAGCCTCCGACCCCACGGCATCCAAACCCCTGCCCCGTCGGCCTACTCGCTGGTTCTTCTGATTTTCGCCGCTACTATTTCTTTGATTTAGAAATGGGCCTTTTTATTTGACTTAAAATACTTTTGGTTTTACAGTCCATAGATATACCCTCTTTTTAGTAAATGTATGTCAGCATTTGTTCCATTATTTCAGTTCCAAACTAAGTTAATGCAATTACGCAAAATCAAATTTTAAGTGTAACGGAAGCCACTGTTTTAGGTTATAAGAAATCAAAGAATTGTGATATATGCATAACAATTATTATTATTTATTTTCTCTTACTTTATAGTAAGGTTCAAATTTAAAAATTCGTAATTTTGTAACTACTATATGTCATAATTTAAATAGATATGATAATTGTCTTTGATTTTTTTTCATTATAGATTAAAGTGATTTGTTTTAAAAAATTTAATGTATTAATTATGTTATTTCACTTATAGGTTGATGGAAAAAAAATCCAAAAAAATCTTGAGTTTCTACTAGTTCTTTTAATGTTGAATAAGAACCACAATAATTAGAAAATCATGTGGCAGTTGATAACAATCCAACAACATTGAAACCGATGTAAGAGAAATTAAGGTCGATCATGAATTATGAAAGTCTATTGATAATTTTGATGTGAACATTTGAGATCGTATTTGTAGAATATATGTATTACGAAATAATTTTGAGTTGTTTTCAAAATATGAATACTCGTAGAAGCCAAGTATCTCACACAACATAAAAATATTGATATTTATATTTTATGTAATTTTGTTAAACAAATAATTATTTAAATAATCTAGACATTCTAGAGTTGGAGAACACCATGGAGTTCACGATTCACAGTTCTTTTGGTGTAATTCATTTTAGTATGTGTGGTTAGATCTCCTTCGTTGCTCCAAATATGTTGTAGGGTGACATGTTGGATACTTTGATGATTTTATGGTTTAATTTACGTGTGATTCTTGTTTATGAATTGTTTAATTATTCTACTAATCTTGAGACGTCTAGATAGGTTGAATTTTGTAGCCATTATTCTATTGCCTCTTTAGCATAGATTTTGGTCATTACTTATATGCAAGGAACTCGAGATTTGATACTTGTTCTGAGAGAAATTCTCGAGTGGATCGATAGTTTTTATCTATTAAAATTGGTTTTGGCGTCAGTTGCGCTTCTGCATGGGCATTAAGTTAATATATGATTTAATTATCGTGTTTGACAATTGAAGAAACTAATCTAAAGCTTGCTACAAGAGCTAGTAGTGGTGGTAGGTTAGTGAGTAGAACTTGGGAGACAATTAGACGTGTTTAGCTTATCCAAGATATACAATTCCCTTGATGTGTTCAAGGGATAGGGAGCGTAAAACAAACTTAATCCTCTTAAGCATAGTCTTGATCGTAGTATTCCATCGAAGTATCCCAACTCATATGCCCAAGACATATAGGAGCAATGCTTTCTTCTTATCCTATTTTCTAAAGTTTGTGTTTATCTTTGTGTGTTTTATCACCTCTTTTTCAAATTTTATTTTATCAATCTCAAATTAAATAACCTACGCATCTATGTGGTTCGACACTGTTTTACTACAACTGCATATGTACTCTTGCAGAAAGATTGTAATTTTAGAGCTATTTGATATACTAGTGTGTTATTAGTTCATTGATATAAAAGCTCGAAAAATACACATCATTGATTATGAACAACCACAAAACATTCCTTGCGTGAGTTGCTTTAAACTTCGTTATTCAAATATTGTCAGGATTGATCCTGATTCGAAATGCGGAAGGAATGCGAAGAGAGAATAAAATAGGAAAAAGATTAAAAATGTGTTACTTTTGCTAAAAATGTAGAGTCAATAATTTGTAATGGAACAACAAAAAAGGCAAATAAATCACTTATAGTGGACTAGAGAGAGTACTAAATTATGATTATATGTGCTCTTCATAATTTTTATCTTAGTTGGTGTCTGGTGTATTGAGGGGAAGGAGTGTGCTCAGTGGCATAAATATGTTGATCGTTCTTTACAAGTCATTTTTACCTTCATTAATTCTTGATATGATTTATGACCTTACATTTAAGAAACAACAAATTTTAGAAGTGTGCATGACATGTGTGTTTGGTTTCTTATTACCACTTTTCTAGCTAGTGCCTTTTCTCTGTAAGAGAAATTGACTTATTAAAATTGAATGTCGTTAGAGAAAGATGGATTACTGTCTCAAATCTTTTGTATTTCTGTGCATGTTAGATATGGATTACGTAAAAGCCCGACATTTCTAGGGTATAATAAATACGGCGACTGTTAACTTGGCGAACTTAAAGCGACAAGAATGTAGACTAGGGTTTCATTTAAAGAGATTTGACCAAGTGTTTAATGAACTGTCAAGGCAATAAGTCAACAGCTCAATCACGAAAACAAGATTTAATAGAATCATAGGCTAAGCTCAAAAGTCAAGGGTTTATTGTAATTCCAACAAAACGCAATAATTCAGCATATTCCAATTCAAAGAAATAAGTTTGAATCAACCAAAGATAAATAAGTTTCAAAATATTCAGCGGAAACAATCCAAGAGAAAGCGGAGCCATGTATGAAGACACGACTACACTTAAAGTTTCAAACATCCATTTTATTCGATTCGACTGTCTCAACACCACCGACCGCCCGTCGCCACTCAACCTGCACATAGGGAAAACACATGCAGGGCTGAGTATTTTAAACATACCTAGTGGACTCATGCCAAAACATTTTATAGTTATGCCACCCTTACCATAGTGAACTCGAGGTTTAGCATTTAATTTAAAAGATAGAATCAAGTATCACGAAATATTTCATGGACTGGCCACTCAAACAATACCTCTCATTTTCTCATCAATCAATAATATCATGGTGCAACGAAGTGTGGCCACACTTTCGCCCACGAGACCGGCCGACTAGCAAGGACGACTCCCGATCTCCCGTGTACACTAGCCTGATAGGGTTTGCGGCCCTACTCAGACTCAAATTCGTTTATCCCTATAGCCTAATGGAGCACACTCGCAAACTAGGCATCAGGCACACACAATATCCAAAATAATCATAGGCATGACATAACAGTTTAATCCACCCTTATTGCTTCACTTTCATAAATTTGCAACATAAGAGAGAGTTTAGAATAAAGCCCACCTCGATTTCCTTCGATTTCAAGTTCGTACTTCTTCTTGTTATCACACCGAGAACGCGAGCTATCACCTTTAGTTCATGTATTTCAAATAAGTCTCAATCATGGATCAAAATCTTGCATGTTCTCACGTTTCCCTTTTTCCCATCGATTATTTTCAATATTTCATTCAAAATCAAAGTACGATTATCATATCGTTTTTATTCACACAACAACTCTAGATTTATCATCAAATCATGTCACGCATGAGTGTTTCCCACACACAACACACGTGTGCATGCATACCGAGGCGTGCACACACACACAGTCACACACACACATACACGGTCACACACACACACATGCATCCAAAATCATCGATTAATTTCCTCCTTCACTCGATCTAAATGCATGTGGACTCAAGAATACCGATTGATCGGTAGAAGAAGAGAAGATCAAAATAAAAAAAATACCTTTTCAATAGAATAATCGGTAGGAAACAAGTAGGATCTTGATTCTTCAACAAATTCTCGAATTTCAGCTTCAATTCTTCACACAAGATGAAGAAATAATGGAGAAAGTAGAAGAAAAATTTGAGAGAGAGAGAGTGGGAGAGAGATCGGCGAGAGAGAGGGAGAGAGGGGGCGATTTCTGTGATGCTAGGGTTTTGACTCTCCCTCTTATATTTATAGAGTGCAAGATATAATCCAATAATTAAATAAATCAAGATTTGGAGGAGATTTGATGGGTGATTGGCGTTATTTCTAGTGAGAAATAAGGGGGAATTCGAATTTCATGCTATCTAATTAGTATGTAATTTTATTTGGATATTTTACGGAGCAGAATAAAATATCACGGAGCAAGAATAAAAATAATAAATCTCCCAAATTAAACAGGAATAAGCGTGATTTTCAATTCCTACTCCAAGGAATTAATTAAAATCCTAATTTAAATAGGATATGACAAGATCTTCTTAGATTTGGCAAGATATGCTAGAATATTTGAATTTATTTATGGAAGAGAATAAACAAGGGATCAAATAATATAACAATAAAATCCCTTCTCCCATAAAATTAGGAGATTTCGAAAATCTCCATATTATGATAGGGGTTTCGAAAATCTCATCAAATAATTAAGGAATAATCGGACTTTGGATTTAATTTGGATAATTATCCCAAGCAATAATTAAATCCAAGAAAAATAGGATTTCCTTCCAATAAATAGGGGTGGTCGAAAATTCCACATAATTAAATAATGCTCATATTAAATTCTCACTCATCCCTTAGGAAAATAATTCGCTACAATATTATTTCACCCCACATCAAAATATTCACAAATTCGAATTTCACCTCCACTTCACATTTCCCAACAACTTTGACCATTCCATGGCCACGTCATAATTTCCACGATATTGACTATTCAATAGTCACGTCACATATTCAACAAGTTTGATTATTCAACTCAAACTCAACTCAATATCGCAATTAGGTCACAAAGAATATTGCAATAAATCACTCATCATTTAATTCCACATATATCATAGCATTAAAAACATTTAATGCAAAAATTTTCACATCTCAAAAATTAGGGTTCGAAAAAAGTGGGATGTTACATATTACTTACTTTACTTTTAAATCTACAAATTAATGTGGATTTCTTGCTGTAGTTTGATGATTTTGTATTAAGAAAAATCATTTAAGTGGATGATTATACTTATGTACTTATTGTGCAAGAATTGATCAATTCTTTCTAGTTTTTGTGGGTTGGTAGTTCCAACAGGATTTATTTCAATGTGATTCTATGATTCATGTTTTTGGATTTTGTGTGGAACAGGTAAACTTTCTTGATAATTTTAATTGATGATAGGTTTTTCGTACTAGTGATTTGGTTCAATTCATGTGTAATGGGTTGGTTAGGGGTGGTTCTCAATTGTTAATAGAGATAATAACTACTCCATTCGTTTCTTAAAAATAGAGACATTTGAAATGATATGGATTTTAATGCAAAATTTGGCAAAGTAAGAGAGAGGGAGAGAAAAATTAGTAAAGTAAGAGAGAGAGAGAAAAAATTAATGGAACTAATGTTAGTGGATTATGAGGCCCACTTTATTAGGGAGGTGTATAAGGGTGTAAAGATTTCCAAAAAAAGAAAGTTTGAAAGTTGCTATTTTTAAGTAACGGACTAAAAAGGAAAGAATTGTTATTTTTAAGAAACGGTGAGAGTATTTAAATTATAAAGTTTGGTCAAATTCTTGTTCGTTCTATAACGTTTGAAATTGGAATATTAAATCACGAAGTTTCAATTTTCCTCAATTGTCTCATCCAGGCACAAATCAACATCATTTAGTGATATTAAAAACAACAATAGAAATAAGAAAATAAAGGATTATAAAAGAGAAAATATTTATTTTAATGAAACGCATCGTTTTGAATGAGACATTTGGAAAAAGACGACATTTTGTGCATGAATGGGACATTTGGAAAAAATTGAAACTTCGTGATTTAATATTTCAAATTCAAACTTTATGGAACAGATCAAAATTTAACCAAGTTTTATGATTTAAATGGCTATTAACTTTTGTTAATAATATAGCTATTTATTTTCACTTGTACCATAAATCACAATTTCAAATTATTCTTCTAAAGTTGATTTTTTAGCTTGGCTTGCAAATGCAAAAATATGATAAGTAGAAACCAAGGTTTTGACTTTCTCAAATTGACTAAAGATTAATAATGCAGTCATCACATATCCCATATTCTTGATTTATCCAACTTAGCTACATTTCCAAGTCTAATCATTTTATCTCGTTATAACTTATAGGTCTCATGATTTATACTATTTGAATTATCAAGCAACTAAATTTATAAAATTTAAATTAAAATATGTGCTCCAAATATCTTGATTTGAAAATTGACAAATGACAACCATCTACGATGATGCCAAATAATTTATTTTAAATATAGCTTAAAAATTCATCTATTTATATTCTAATGTAGAAGTGTGCGGTTTTATTCCGACCGGCATTCTGGGCCATGTTATCGAGTTATCCAATCTGGTTGGTCCAGATTTTTGTTGAACCAAATCGGTAATTAATTGTCGGTCTGAAACTGGCAGAAATGCTTAGATCTGAAATGAGGATTGACTACTGCTAACAATATTCTAAAATTAAGTTATACTGTAATAGTTTGTGTAATTGCGACGTAAAGTTCACTTAGATATTTAGGTTTGCAAAATGACACGATGTTCGTGATAAGACTCTTAGAGTTGTTTGCTTCAAATTTTTCTAGGACGTTGTACAGTGTTTTCACAATGGTGATGTGTCATTCTTGTTTGGATCAGCCGCAATCAATTTCGCACACCGATTACATTTGACTTTTGTTGTTCTTCTGGGGCGTTCCCTCTTTAAAGATGATTAAGGGTTTTGGGTTTAAGGTATTTTGTCCACACGTTAGATTTCATTCTGATATTTTCTGTTTTCTTGGTATTTTTTTCTTTATGTTTATGTAGGTTATACTTCCTCCGTTCCAACTGAGTAAGTCATATTCCTTTTTAATATGTCCCAACTAAGTTGAGTCATTTCCTCTTTTGACAAAAAAAAACATCAATTCAGTTTTACTTTATCCATCACCTACTTTACTCTCTGTTTATCATTCCTACTTTATTCCCCTCTCCTACTCTTCAACACAATTTCTTAATCTCTGTGCGCAAAAGTTTTGACTCAACTTAGTTGGGACGAAGGGAGTAATTCTTTATATTTACTGTCTTTAACATATTTTCATCTTGATCAAATTCTAAAATATTGCTAGAGTGTGTTTCATTAAGAGATTCAAATATCTTACACAATTTATACAAAAAAGGTTAATACTAGTTACACATACACACACTATACTCAAACAACACCATATAAATACAAACACACAATAACACACGTACACACAACAACAATAACACACACGACATCACACGTACACACACAACACACCTATACGCACACACCCAGTGGCGTATCCAGGATTTTGGATTCGGGGGTACGAAAAAATATCTGAACAATCTTTTTCATTGTCTTAAATACAAATGTCTTGTATAGACGCGAATATAACGACTAAACAAGAAATATTATATAGTTTAGAAATAAATTTTTTGGACATAAAATATTTGAGTAACGTTTTAATCACTTTTTATAAGATAATAGTACTAATTTTTAGAAGTGAACCCTGTGAAAATAAATAATTTAAGCAAAATATCTATATTTTTTTATTTTGTAGATATTTTATTAGTTATAAATGTTTCATATAGATATGAATATAATTGCTACACCATTGTTAAAATAGTTTATAAGTAATTTTTTTATTAGTTGAGAATTTAATAAAGAAGTATATAAACTTATTATTTCTATTGTTTTAGCAAAAAAAATTACATCTATTCTTTCAATTGTTTGAAAAAAACTAAACAAAAAAAAGAAGTAAATCCATTATTTTAAAGAAGTAAAAGGCTATAGAACTTTTAATTATTTGTATAAAATAAAACATGACAAAAGTAAACAAATTGTATTAACAAAACAAAACAGAAAAAAAATTGAAATAAGTAAAATGATATAGAAACTTTAATTGTTAGAATAAAAGAATTGAGAAGAAAAAGGTATAAAATCAAAACATAAAAGAATTGAGAAAAAAAAAAGGTATACAAATCAAAGAATGAAGAATCAAAACATAAAAAAAAAATGAGTTCAGCAGGTAAGAGGATTCGACCTCAGACCCTAAGCTTTGAAAATGGAGAGCACCACCACTTGGCCTAAGAAATATTTTGATGAAAGTATCTCAATACATGGTATTAGTATTCTAATTTGGGGGTACAGTTGTACCCCCTTGTTCCAAGGTGGATACGCCACTGCACACACCCCTCTACACACACAACACACTTAGGGGGTGTTCGGTTGCCAATATTAAATCTCATAATTAAATATGTATCATGTTTGGTTCATAAAATTGAACCATACAACTTAATCCTAGATGGATAGTCTCATGATAATTAATCATAGCTTCCCTCTCCAACTAAAATAATCCCACAACTTAATTCTAGATGGATAGTCTCATGATTATTAGTCATGAAAACTGAACGCCACCTTAATACACACACAAGCAAACACTATGGGGGTGTTCGGTTTGCAAGATTGTATCCGAGATTAAATTTGTAGTGTGTTTGGTTCATGAGATTCAACCCCACAACTCAATCCTAGATGAATAATTATGGGATAATTAGTCATAGCTAACCCCATATGACTAAAATAATCTCACAACTCAATCCTAGATTGTATCTTGATATTATTTTATATTGGAAACCGAACACCACCTATGCGCGCACACACACACATCGCAGTTGTGGTATCATCTACGGTGAGGGAAGGGTGGCGACGTCGCTGGTACTGGTGTGGGGTGGCGACGTCTACGGTGAGAGAGAAGCGGTGGCTATTCCAGAATAGAGGAGGCTGGCGGCATTATTGGGAGTGAGAGAATTGTAAGGTTAAGAATTTAGAAATTTGAATTAGTGTATATTAACATTAATATAAAATTAAAATTGAAATTTAATTGAGATTTAATATGGCACTCGGGTAGAACCGGTCGGTTCCCGATAGCACTGAAAACCAATTAAGACAAAAACTTGTAATCGTTACATGACCAAAAACTGGTCCTCCAATTCCTGATATCACATACTTCCTCCGTTCCATAGTAATGAATGTGTTTCTTTTCGGCACGAAGATTAAGAAATATTGTGTTAGGTGAGTTAAGTAAAGGAAGAATAAAGTGGAAAATGAAAAAGGTGGAGAGATGAAGAAAAAAAAAAGTAAGAGAGAGTAAGTAGGTGTGGAAAAATGTGTTGACTTTTACTAAAAAGGGAAATGACTCTATTACTATGGAACGTACCAAAATGGCAAAATGACTCTATTAATATGGAACGGAGGGAGTACCTAGTTAAAACCGGTCCATCTGCCAGTTAACCGAGAACCGAATAACCAAATTAAGCAACCCTATTTTAATGTCATTTTTCATTTTTCTCCCTTCCATCTCATTCTTTTTATGAACTCTAATTCTACAAATGAAAATATTTAATTTAGTATAATAAGATGTTGTTTGGTAGCCTAAAATATGACTTCGTCTTACCCCACGTCTGATAATGTCGTGTAAGTTACTCATCAAGTTATATATACTTTAGAATTTTGATCAGTTGCAAGATCAGAACAAATTAATGGCTCAATAATTTACATGAAGATTTTAAAGTTCATAAACAATAAAAACTTTGCACATTTTTTTATTTTAATACTCGCTCCGTCCCATAAAAATATAGACATTTGAGACCACACAAGAATTAATGCAGAATTAGTAAAGAAAGAAATAAATAAAAAGAAAAAATAATTATAGAATTATAATTAGAGAATAGAGCCCACCTTATTTAATAAAAAATTACCAAAAATAAAAAGAAATATTTTGTGGGACATTCCAAAATAATTTTTTCTTATTTTTATAGAATAGAGAGAGTATATTTATTAAAATTGATCTCTATCTATTTATAACGAAAATATCTCCTTCATGAAATTTATTTTCTTTTGCGAAATCACTTTTTATTTATTTATTCTTACTTTATAGTATTAAAACTGATTTTGTTAATAAAGTTGTATTGGTATAGAGGAGACAGAATACATATGAGAAAAGCAGAGAGAGAAAATCAAAATAGAAGAAACAATAATTCACCAAAACCACATCATCAAGAACCACCACCAGAGATAGATTCTTTCATTTCCTCTTTAAGCCCTTCTCTCTGCTCTTCTCTCTCGGGCCCAATTTTCAGGTTTCAATCACTGCTTCCAACTCACATCAAAATCAACCAGCTATCTGTGCATCAATTCTCGCACCCTAATCCCCCTTTGTACATGAATACTTTCTGTTCAAAATATAGCTACACGCACTGACTCTTTCTGTACTTTTTCTTCATTGTGATTCCCAATAAAGGAATCGTTGCTGGGTTTTCTAGATCGTGCGCAGATCTTTGTGTTTGTTGATCTGGAGTTTGTCTTCCTAGAATTGACATGAAGTTGAATTTGAGGTGAGAATCTTGCTTCAATTTCTTGTTTCCACGCTTGTGAAATTTGGGGGTTTCTGTTAAAGCTGATATCTTGTTATTTAGTTTTGTGCAAATTTTGACTTGTTTTTTTGCAATTAGGAGTTTTTATAAACTGTTTGATAGTGATATGCTGATTATATTTGGAGGTTTTACAGTTTGGTATTGTTTGTGTTATTCCGTTTTCCCAATTGTTTTTGCCCTAATTTTTGCTGCAGATAGGATTTGTACATCAAAGTATTACTCTTTGTGGGAAGAAGATTGCAAGTGTAAAGGGGACTGTATTCTGAACTCACAGTTGTCGATTTCGATATATGATCAGTAGTTGAGTGTGTGCCTTGTGCATTCTAGCAGTTGATTGGTAGCTGCTGGCTGCTTTCGAGTTTGCTTGGACAAGGTTTTTTGGTGACTTTAAGTGATGATTAAAAATTTCCTTAACAAGCTTCCAAAGAAACAGGTAAAATCAGCAGAGAGTCGTGATGGAGGGTCTTCGACTCTCTCTTCAAATGCTTCGACTACTTCCAGAATCAATTCTGCTTCAAGTGCCCGGTCAGGCATTGTAAACTCCTTGGAGAATAATTCGACACAGAACTCTGGTGGTAATCATGGGAACAAACTTCATGATCCGTTACACAGCAAAGCAAACGGGAGTAGTCCGCCAGTGCCATATGAGGCTCTACCTGGTTTTAGAGATGTCCCGAGTGCGGAGAAGCAGAACTTGTTTATAAGGAAACTGAGCATGTGCTGTGTAGTATTTGACTTCACTGACCCCACGAAGCATTTGAAAGAGAAGGATGTCAAACGGCAGACTTTGGTGGAGCTTGTCGACTATGTCTCTTCAGCGAATGGGAAATTCAGTGATGTGGTCCTGCAAGAGATCGTGCGAGTGGTGTCTACAAATTTGTTCCGTACTCTCTCTACTCAGCCTCGTGAAAACAAAGTCTTGGAAGGTCTTGACGTGGAAGAAGAGGAGCCCCTAATGGATCCTGCGTGGCCCCATCTGCAAATCGTCTATGAGTTTCTCCTCAGGTTTGTTACATCCCCGGAGACTGATGCAAAGCTGGCAAAGCGCTATGTTGACCATTCTTTTATTCTGAGGCTATTGGATCTGTTTGATTCGGAAGATCCAAGAGAAAGGGAGTACTTAAAGACAGTACTGCATCGCATATATGGGAAGTTCATGGTGCATCGCCCATTCATTAGGAAAACCATAAACAATATATTTTACCGATTTATCTTTGAAACAGAGAAGCATAATGGGATTGCAGAGCTGTTAGAAATTTTGGGAAGTATTATAAATGGATTTGCGTTGCCATTGAAAGAAGAGCACAAACTTTTTCTTGTCCGGGCACTCATTCCACTTCACAAACCAAAGTGCATACCGATGTATCACCAACAGCTAACTTATTCCATCACACAATTTGTAGAGAAAGACTGTAAGCTTGCAGATACTGTTATCCGAGGCTTGCTTAAATATTGGCCCATAACAAACAGTTCAAAGGAGGTCATGTTTTTGGGTGAGCTCGAGGAAGTGCTGGAAGCAACTCAGCCACCAGAGTTCCAGCGCTGTATGGTTCCTTTATTCCGCCAAATTGGTCGCTGCATGAGCAGTTCACATTTTCAGGTTGGTTATGTTATGAATTGCTTATGTGTTTTGTCTTTCATAAATTAACGAGCAACTGTCCTCCCCCCCCCCCCCCCCCCCATTTTTTTGCTCCATGCCTCCATCTAAACCGTGTTTTTTGCTTATGTAGTTGAATCCTGCCTGCTTTTCATTAACATCAACAATGTTAACACAGAATGAGTTGATTTGTGTTTTATTTTTTTGTTACATTACAGAAGCATCTTCATTGGTTTAGTTTCATTTAATACCTGAAATAAATACCGGCAAATGGTGATTTTGGAACTTAGTTAAAGTATGTTGGTAATGTAACACTGCGATATATGATGATACTCCCTCCGCCCCAAGGTAGTTGGGGCATTTCTCTTGGGCACGGGATTTAAGAAATTGACGTGTTAAAGGTTAAAGTAGAGATAATAAAGTATGAGAGAGAGACAGAGTGAGAAAGAAGTGTATGCCAAAAAAGGAAATGACTCAACTACCTTTGGACAACCTAAAAAGGAATACGACTCAACTACCTTAGGACGGAGGGAGTATGATGTACTCCCATTGCTCATGAAATCATGTAGCAATTGGTTAAAATACTTGTATTATAAAACCGCCAATCCTTTGTTTAGTTTTTCTCTTCATCTGGTGATGGTCTGCTGCATGATATCATATTTATCGCTGCCTTCATTATATACATACTTTATGTGATGTAATTATTGTTATGGTGATTAAAAAGGCTTAAAACCACAAGGTTTAGATTTCCAAATAAGATGTTCTATCAACAATCAATATCTCTCTCTCTGGTGAAAGAATGCTTTCATTAAATTTTTTTGGACAACAAACATGGGTCTTGACAGCCAGCAAAAAGATTGGAAAGCCAGATAAATTTAAGATGTGGCAAAGTTGAAGACCCCGTTTTTATTCAGTCATTCTTTGTGATGATTTACTTGACCTTTGCACCATTTTTGGATCTTGATGTCTTCTATAACACCATCTAGATTAATCTCAACTTTGTACTTGCTTAGATGTCGATGAATGAGCCATATCTAACTTTACATATGAAGTGATTTCTTGATTGATACAATGATTGCAAAAAATAAAAATAAAAAATCAATTTCTTCATCCTATTTGGTTTTTATCATCTTTTGATGTCCGTATTATGCTTGGTTAAGTCGGTTATCAATACTTAGTTTGCCCTGATTTCATTTGTGCTATTTACTGCATTGACTCATCCACTTAACCCCTTCTTGCTCATGTAGGTGGCAGAACGGGCTCTCTTTTTATGGAACAATGATCATATCGAGAACCTGATCAAGCAAAATCGCAGAGTTATACTGCCGATCATCTTCCCTGCATTGGAGAAGAATGCAAGGAATCACTGGAATCAGGCTGCGCACAGCTTGACATTAAACGTCAGAAAAATATTCTCTGACGTGGACCCTGAGCTATTTGAGGAGTGCCTGCTAAAATTCCAGGAAGATGAAGGCCGGGACGAAGAAGCCAAGGTGAAGCGTGAAGCAACCTGGAAACGCCTGGAGGAGATTGCAATCTCTAAGGGCGCAAGCAATGAAACAGTGCACATCCCTCACAAGGCCGTGCTCACCACCCGGCCGTCCAGCTAAGTAGCACAATGTTGTCACTGGTGATGATGCATTATGTTGTTGGAGGCGGAAACATGAAATTAAACTCTGCATATTTCTTGATTGCTTAATCTTTTGAAGAAGCTCTGCTGCTGGGTCGCATGGGACGAAAGCACGGTATCATTGGCGGTCTATGACCTCATCATTTCGATACGGGATCAGAGGGGACTGTACATACGTAAAATGGATGGCCAACTGCGGGTGGTTATAGGTGCTTTTGCCGCATGCGATGTGCAGGTACCTTATTTTCAGTGATAGAAGAAAGGTTTTTCCATCTCTTGCTCTTAGAAATGATGTTGAGATCAAAATCCAGACTTGTATTTTTATGTTGATGTGAACTATTCATTGTAAAAGTTATTAACAGTTGAAATAGTCTAGGATTTCTTTTTCTTGAGTGGCTTACTATTTTTACAATTCTTACTAAGACGTGTTGAAATTATTATATAGATATTTTGCTGCATTTGGAATCAACTATTCGACTTTTTGTAATTTATTGCATATTCTTCAAGTTAGATACCTACATAAAGTCAGAGCTCAAACCCTACAGTGATACATACAGATTCATACACAAGTTTGATTCTAAGCATCATCTAAATCTTCATCCATAAAGCCCACCTTTACCTTATAAAATGGAAGACAAACTTAGCTAGTACAATAATCTTAGAGCATCCATAATAAGGGACGTCCGCACGCCCTAGCCACCGGCTAGCGGGAAGGGCGTGGCAGACGCCTGCTATTGGGTGCGGTGAACGAGACGGACGTCCGGAAGACGGACGAGCATCTGCGGACACAATAGGCATTAGCCGATCGCTCTCAGATCGCTAGTCGCTTATTGTGCGGCGAGCGATCGGCGGCTAACGCCTTGCATTTATTTTATTTTATTTTATTTTATTTCAATTCAATATATATGGCTCGTTGCACTTCATTTCATTCACATCACTTGTTTTAACGAGTATCCAATTTTAATTCTGTATTTGTGAATTTATTTGCTTAACTAGGGCGTTGGCTAGCCTTATTACTGGGCTGTTGATTGGTTAGCATATGGTTAGGCTATGGAAATGACATGATGATGTGGCAGAAGAAGTCTTTGGCTAGCCTATGGCTAGTCCGTGGCTTATTGTGGATGCTCTTATATTTGAGATTATTCGGATGCTTTTAAAGTGTTAAAGCATCTCAAAACTGTAAGATTTGACCAAAACAAGAATAGTCTTCATTTGTTTCTCCAAAAATGAGAAAGAGAAAGAGAGAGAAGAGAGAACTCATAATAAAGTAGAGTAGAGAGAATTTATAATAATTTGATAAATCATATTGAAGTGAGAGTAGGGATCAATAAATAATTTAGATGTACTAAAATACTAACACTTAGGCCATCCACAATGCTGTCATTGTAATAGTTCATTTCCTTCATTATTCATGGTCTTGTACCATTATTTTACTATATCTTAACTATTCATGTATATCTTAATTATTCATGAGTTCCACATTTTTATTTTCTACTCCTCATGTCCCAGCCTAAGTAAGACGTATTCTTTTTGGGATATGTCTCAAGCTAAGTGAGGTTTTTATTACAATAATCGACTCTCTTCTCTATCTTACTTACTTCCTCTTATATCTTCTATTTTATTATCTCTTTTTTCTACTTTAATATTACTCTCACGTTTCTAAAAAATAGACAATATTTAAAACGACATGAGTTTTAATACACAATTGGTAAAGTAAGAGAAAAATAGAAAACAAAAGTGATTGGAGTATTGTTAGTGGACAATAGGACCCGCCTCATTAAAGAAAAAAAAATTCTTCAAATAGAATTGGTCTATTTTTAAGGGACATCCCAAAATGACAAATGTGGTCTATATTTAAAGAACGGAGGGTATACAATTTAAATAATTACACACCACTATCTAAATTCTTGTGGCTAAATAGAAATACTCCACTTAAGCGGGGATGGAGGGAGCATTTATTTCACAACCCATTATACATTCACTTAACTATTTATGAGTACTATACTTTTATTTTCTATTCATTTCTTGTTTAAATTTATTTATTATGTATTTTAAGTAAATTGCAAAGTATTCAATTCAAATTATTTTTCAATTTAATTAAATACAAAATTCATATAAAACTAAAAAAATTATAAAACTAAAAAAATTAAAAAAGAAGAAATATATGCAACAAATGAAAGAAAACCTTTAGGTTTTAAAAATACAACATTTATTTTTAAATTAAACATTGATTTTGTGTACTAAATCTAACAAATTTAAATAGAAAGTAATAAAGACTACTCTTTCTGTCCCTCTGTAGCAGATGCATTTTTTTTAGGCATAAGATTTAAAAAAATTGTGTTAAGTGAGTTCAGTGAAGAATGATTAAAGTGGAAAAAAATAAAATAGAGTGATGAAAATAGATTTTTTAATAATAAAAAAGTCTCGAACCTCTGTGGTGGTGAGTAAAAATCCACAAGGCAACAACCCCATAACAAGATCCCAAAAACAACAAAAACAAATAAAAACAAAGCAACTGCAAAAACCCAAGAGAAAAGGAGTTGCGCATCACTTCAGAAGATAACAAACAAATCCAATCAAACAAGTACCTTACTCTCGGGTTCAACTTCTGAGGTCGCTCAAGTCGTCGGTAAAGGTCTTCGTTGGGATGATTAAACTCTGACACCAACTTTTAATCCATGATCTAAGGCGCAAGATAAGTCTTTTTTTTTCGAGCTCCCAGTTCGGTTACAATCCTTGAAATTTGAAAAATGACCTTATTGCGAATATTCCAAATTGACAACGCAATGGCATATAACATAAAGCTCTAAATTTTAATTGTAAAACTTGAGTAGAATAGTGTTCATCCAAGCGATGAAGCACACCATTGGTTCCTTGAGAATGTAAATAGAGATATTTCATCGTTTCAAACAACAATACCAAAGGCCACTAGAGACTCTACAACTAAAAATGATATGCTCCGGGGTCTCTGGCTCTTCTTTACATAAAACACTTATCATCTTCAATTCCTGGAGTATCAAATCTGTGAGGTCTAATCTTGGTGTTGAGTCTTCCATAAAGAACGGATCACAATTATACATGTAAGACTGCTCGTGGTGGGGAAACATTTTTCCAACTAGGGTACCCTTGTTTCGCCGTTGTGCTCACATTCTCAAGATAGTCGAGGAACCTGCAAAACAAAGTTAGACGAAGAGAAAAAAGTTGATTTATTGACCAACCACACTCTTTTATCACTTTTGTTTTCTCTCAAAACAAAGCGATTCACAACTAGAAAAACATTCCCAACAAGACTCTCCTCCAAGTAAAATGATTTCTCCTCGTGTTCAAGATCCATCTCTAGTTTTCATTCTCCTATCTATTTAATAAGGTTGTTCTTCAGGGTTGACAATATGAAGAGTCTTGGAAAAAAAGTTTCAAGGCTCTCTTGCCCCGTTCATTATTATTTTTTTAAATAAACTTCGATATAAAGGAGGAAATTACAAATGATGTTAAGAGGGCTCGAACTCGGCACCTCATACAATAATGTCTACACTCCTTGCCGCTAGGACAAATGATCTTCCCCCGTTTATTTGTCATACCTGTTTGTGCCCTATTTTCCACTACTCTTATGAATTCATATTTTGGCCACCCTTTGGATTTCCTTGTTGAAGCTCTTGAAATTTGCAATTTATCCCCAAATGCTTGTTTAGACTTTCTTGTTTATAATTAGAGGATCTCCTATATTAGATCCTATCCATTAAACTTATAATATTTCTTTGTAAAAAGGTCTCTAATTGTCTGTTCATCACCACCATTTAAATAGCAAAGACATTCTTTATGGAGATGTCCTCGTCCCCCCATCCTCATTGTTCCTTTTGTTTTTGGATGATATCCTAAAATATGTGATGCGCATTTTAGAGATACAACAAATTAAGCACTGGTACTTCTCTAAAGTAAGAGAGATGAGAAATACGACCTAACTATAGTGGAACGAAGAGATATAAAAGACCCTCTGAAGCTATGGGAAATTCACTTCTCTAAAACCACAAAACATAATCTTTCATTGATTTACGGAACTGACTTTAGTACGAGTCATTGTGAAATCTAGTAGTATTAATTTATTTTCAAAATTAGTTTTTACTACAAGTATATATATAGCGTAGAAATAAAATTTGATTTTTATAATTAAAATATATGTATGTATTTAAAATTTTGAAAATGGCCAAAAACTTGATGCACTACAAGTATATTGTATAGAAATAGTATAGCTCTTTTAATACTAGTATATCGAACATGAGGAATAAGATGCAAATTGTCTATTATATACTCCCTCCGTCTCACAATAGGAGTCACTGTTATTCTGCGCACGAGTTTTAAGAAATGTGAAGAAGAATGAGTTGAAAAAGTTAATGGAATATGAGATCCATTTTTTTATATTGGTTTTATAATAAAATGTAGTAAAGTAAATTAGTGGAATGTGAGACAAAGTGTGACTCTTATTATAGGACGAAGGGAGTAGTAAGTATCATATACTATCAGAATATACATGTTTTTGGTTTATTAAATGAGACGTATACAATTTAAAATTAGAAAATAAAGAAAAGAAAATAATATTGATCAGACGAAGAATGGAATTCCAAGGATATTGATTTTACAACTTACGTTATCAATTACTCTCTCCGTCCCTAATAACTTGTTACCATTTAACTCGGCTCGTGTTTAAGAAATGTAATAGAAAGTGAGTTGAAAAAGTTACTGGCAATGTGGGTTCTGATTTTATATAGTACTTCATCTGTCCGCGAATAGGAGTCCCATTTTTTCATTTAAGTCTGTCCACAAATAGGAGTCCAGGTTCACTTTTACCATAAATAGTAATAAGGTCCCACTTTCCATTAACTCATTTCACTCACATTTCATTTAAAACTAATACTCCCTTCGTCCCATTAAAGATGCAACATTTGGGAATCGCTCCTGGTTTTTATATAGTGTTGTTTTGTGAGTTAATGAAGAGAGATGAAAAAGTAGAGATATAGATGTTTCCATTTTAGGAAACGTTTCATTTTTAATGGGACAATCCAAAAAAGGAAAACGTTTCATTTTTATTGAGACAGAGAGTATATACAAGTGAGATTCATATTCCAATTTTTCCACTCACTTTTCTTTACATTTCTTAAAACTCGTGCCGTCAAGAAATGAGATCCTAATGGCGGACAGAGGGTGTATTAGTTTTACTCCATTCGTCCCTAAAGAGTATG
Source organism: Salvia hispanica (assembly GCF_029641045.1). NCBI lineage: Eukaryota > Viridiplantae > Streptophyta > Magnoliopsida > Lamiales > Lamiaceae > Salvia > Salvia hispanica. The sequence goes on along the minus strand of NC_142693.1, from coordinate 11,130,263 downwards.
CACTATTTCCTTTTTCGTTCGTCCCCAAAGAGTATGAACTTTCAATTTTGGAAACTATCTTCTCTCTAACGAGGTGAGACTCATTCTCCACTAACAATACTTAAAAAACTTTCTCTATCTATCTCTCTCTTACTTTACCATAATGCATTAAAAGTTGTGCCGAACCCAAAGTTCATACTCTTTTGGGATGGATGGAGTATAATAAAAAGTGAGTGAGAATGTGTTAGTAGAACTGTTGAAAACGCGTGATAAATAAGATGCTTTTGGCCTTTCATGTGGCTAAGTCCTTTGGCCTTTCATGTTCTTGTAACCTCCATTTGGTTTATGATGTCCCTTATTGCTAAGACTTTTGAGATGACCTCCCCTATCCTATAAATAGGTGGAGTTTGGAAGAGGGAAGGCACACCAACAAAAGCATTACATCTTCTCTCAAGTTCTACATCATAGTGTGCATCTTAGGAGCATTGCATAGCTCGATTCTCGGAACTCCATCAAGTTCGCCGGTGCCTAGCCGGGGCACTAACCGGGGCGTAATTTGTCTTGTGGAAAAATGGCTTCCCTCGACTCGACTTATAGTTGGTTTGTTTATTATTTCCGTTGTAATTTCCATTCCAGTTATATTTGTTATTTTTCTTTCGGTTGTAATAGTTAGAGTACCGCCTGTACACGGCTTGGGAATTTTCATTCCTTATTTTTAACAGTCGCAAGACAAATTAGTGTACTCTTCTAAGACATGATTATGCCAATCGAAGTTGGAGGAATCATGAAATTTAAAGTTGGAATGAAGCAACGAACAATCGCAATGTTGATGTGCAATGCAATGGTTAATTCCTTGAGATCTATTCTCTTGAGAATTGTGTTTATCGTTTGTCATTTGACAAGCAAGACCAATTTAGACTTGGTAGTAATAATTGGGATGCATGTGGTGTTGAATATACCAATGAACATATGGTTCAATATAATTGTGTATTTATTGTTGGAGACAATATTGTGCAAATTATTTTGAACGTGTTGTTATAAACAACAAAGATCACGAGGTGATCGCAATGGTCTCCGACGTGGACCATGGTAATAATCCAAATGAATGGTTTGTTGATACGGGTGCCACATGTCATGTGTGCTCCGAGAGAAGTGTATTTTCTACTTACAAATCTGTTGGATGTAGAAAAGTACGCATTGGAAACCAAGCCTCTTCTAAGGTGGTTGATGTGGGTAATGTGTTCCTAAAACTAGGATCTGGAAAGGTTCTTACCCTTAAGGATGTGCTGCATGTCCCAGACATCCGAAATAATTTGGTGTCAGACTCACTTCTAATAAATCATGGATTTTCACTAGAATTTGAGTATGAAAAGGTTATATTGACTAAGCATGGAAATTTCATAGGTGAAGGCCACCTAGTGAATGGGCTTTTTGATCTGAATGTTACAGTCATTCACCGTGGAAAAGGAATAAACAATAAGGAAGATGACACATCCTCTTATTTTCTTGAGAGCTCTGATTTATGGTATAATAGATTGAGACATGTAAATCTAAATGCTATAAAAAGATTAGTCTTAATTTACTAAAAGTTGATAAGTTTAACTCACAAGAAAGATATGAAGTGTGTGTTGAAGCTAAAATGGCTAAGTTGCCGTTCCATTCAGTAGAGCGGAGCACAAAACCTCTTGAGTTGATCCATACAAACGTATGTGATTTGAAATTTGTGCAAACAGGAGGTGGTAACAAGTATTTCATCACGTTTATAGATTATTGTACAAGGTATTGTTACATTTACTTATTAAGAAGTAAAGATACGACAATTGAAGCGTTTAAAGACTTCAAAAATGAAGCCAAAAATCAACTTAATTGTCGAATTAAGTGTGTTCGAAGTGATAGAGGTGGTGAATATGTGGCGTCGTTTGCAGAATTATGTCGTGCAAGTGGTATAATTCACCAAACCACGGCTCCATATTCCCCTCAGTCGAATGGTGTTGTTGAACGCAAAAAATCGAACACTTAAAGAGATGATGAATGCTCTGTTGATTAATTCAGGTTTACCCGAGAACATGTGGGGGGAGGCTGTGTTAACGGCAAATTATATCCTGAACAAGATTCCACTAAAAAATAGGGATGTGACTGATACGCTCGGATTTTGTACGGTTTTAAGGCCATTATTTGGCCCGTTTTTAAGGTCAAAGTTGCATTACATATCCATTATTTGCATATTTTATCTATTTTGGTATTTTTAACATGTTTTGTGAGATATGTGCATATTTGAGCCAAAAAAGGGAGTAAAAACGCTAAGTAGGGAATCTGGAGCTTCTCCGGCGACCGCCGTAACACTTCCGGCGACTGCCGGCGCTTAGTGGAGACAAAGACACGCCCGGCGACCTCCGGGAAGTGCGTGGCAACCGCCACAAGGAGTCAGAAGCTACTGGACTGCGCGCGGCGACCGCTGGCCAAGGTGCGGCGACCCGCCACAGAAACGCGGCGCGCGACAGCTGTCTTCAAACTCAATTTCCGGCGATCCTGAAGTTCGATCGGAGCGTTCTACACACCATTCTCTTCGTCTTGAAAAGAGCTTCAAGATGGTTCAAGAATTAACTCAATCGGAGTTCTGTGAAGAGAGTTGTGGCCGTTCTACCAAAGTCGCGCAAAGCTGCCAGCTGCAGTCTATGCGGGAATTTGAAGAAGGAAAGAAGATCTTACCTTGTGAAGCCAAATATTTTCCTTCTACTATGGGGAACGAAAATTACATATTTCCTAATGCTTGGAGGACACTTATTACCAAATTTAAATCCTTCTAAAGCCTATATATACCCCATAACCTCATTCATAAAATTCAACCCTTCCTTAGCCCCCAAAAGGGGAGCTTTCATAGCTCCTCCTCCAACCCTAATCTTTCATCATCTTTTTGCCAATTACTTCCATAGCATAAATTTGAGAGTTCTTCATTGTGCAAGGGGTTGGAGAAAGAAGCAAGAACATCAAGAACGACAAGGATTCAACCTACGGGTTTTATTTGCTTTAGTTTTATGTTCCAATTGTTTTCACTCCATTCTATGTTTTTAGCTTATTCAATTATGTCTAACTAAATTCATAGGATTCTTTGGATGTGTTTGTAACTTTGGTTATACAATTCCGTTTTCTATTTAATATCCGTTTTGTTTTTACTTTGTTTCTTCCCTAAGTTAATCATGATGCTTCATAATTGAGTGACACAATTATGTATGATTCAATACAACTTGCTTCATAACTGTGACAGAGTTCTAGCAAGTTAGATCCACTTAGTAGACACTACAGTTAGCTTCCCTTAAAACGGCACTGTTAATTGAGAGTGAGGACTTTTCAAGGGTCTTAGGAGCTTTTAGGAGTTACGTGTTAGGATTGACAACCCTAATCTTGTAATCAACATTTGTATCGCATGAGCATAAGCTAGGTGACTCGTTCTATCAAAGTAATAACTGTGCTAGGGTATTGTAGTTTGGAATTTGTATAACCATAACTGTGAACGCACATCCATGGAATTCTCTTATCTCTCATATTTTATCTTTGTGATTTAATTGCATTTAGTTGTTTGATTGCTTTTAATTGTTTTTACTTTCAAAAACCCAAAACTTCTCTTGTTTCTCTAGATAGTATTTGACGCTTAGTACATAATAGCCAGTTGCAACTATATTCCCCGTGTTCGATATCCGGTACTGACCTTTAGCTATACTAGATCTACTCTGTATACTTGCAGGTTTATTTAGTGCTAATAAAAAGTGCATCAGTGACTCCCTATGAGTTGTGGAAAGGTAAGAAACCTTCGTATTCATACCTCAAAGTGTGGGGGTGCTTAGCGAAGGTAGAAGTGCCGCCTCCGAAGCAAGTTGCAATATGCCCTAAAACAGTTGATTGTATTTTTATTGGGCATGCACTTAATAGTAGTGCCTATCGTTTCCTAGTCCATAGGTCAGTTGTGTCTGGCGTGGCTGAAGGAACAACAATTGAGTCAAGGAATGCTATATTCTTTGAGAATGTTTACCCTTGCAAGAGGCAGGAGGATCGTTCTAGTGAAAGAATGATGGATGAATCCACTAGTTCTAATCCTCCAAAAAGGACGAGGTCAAGTCCTGAGGATGTAGAACCAAGACGTGGTAAAAGAGTCAAAGTTGCTAAGACATTTGGTCCCGACTTCATAACTTTTATGTTGGATGACGAACCAAAGTCGTTGGCAGAAGCGATGTCTCGCCCAGATGCGCCATTCTAGCAAGAAGCAATCAATAGTGAAATTGAATCAATTATGAGAAATAACACATGGGTGCTAGTAGACTTGCCAGAAGGCTGTAAGACCTTAGGGTGCAAGTGGATCCTGAGAAAGAAATATAAAACTGATGGTACTATTGAAAAGTACAAGGCTCGCCTAGTTGTGAAAAGCTTTAAGCAGCAAGAAGGATATGACTTCTTCGACACATATTCACCCGTTACAAGAATCACTTCCATTCGGATGCTTCTTGCGATTGTTGCTTTGCACAATCTTGAAATTCACCAAATGGATGTGAAAACTGCATTTCTGAATGGTGAATTGGAGGAAGAAATTTATATGGAGCAACCTGAAGGATTTGTAGTACTTGGCCAAGAAAGAAAGGTATGCAAGCTAGTGAGGTCTCTATATGGATTAAAACAAGCACCTTTGCAATGACACTTGAAGTTTGACAATGCGATGTTGTCAAATGAGTTCACTATTAACGAGTGTGATAAGTGTGTATACATTATGAATCAAATAATGGGTTCGTTATTGTGTGTCTTTATGTGGATGATATGTTGATTATGGGCAGCAACAGTGCCATTATCAACGAGACCAAAAATATGTTAAAGAGAAATTTCGACATAAAAGATATGGGTCTCTGATTCAAAAGACTCATTTTCGACGAGTGGGTATGTGTTCACTTGGGGGTGGAGCTGTTTCGTGGAAGTCAACAAAACAGATGTGTATAGCTCGATCCACCATGGAATCTGTGTTTATCGCTTTAGACAAAGCAGGGGAAGAATTTGAGTGGCTTAGAAACTTCCTAAAAGATATTCCATGTTGGAAGAAGCCAGTGCCGACAGTAGTGATACACTGTGATAGCCAAGCGGCTATAGGGAGAACACATAGTGGCTTATACAATGGTAAGTCTCGACATATTCGTCGGCGACATAATATCGTAAGACAGTTGATCACAAGTGGTGTTATCGCATTTGACTATGTGAGGTCAGTGGATAACTTAGCGAATCCGTTAACGAAAAGTTTAAACCATGATCAAATGCATAAATTGCTAAAAGAAATGGGACTGAAAACCACATTTTAAAAGATGATTATAGTGGTAACCCAACCATACGATTGGAGATCCCATGGGCTTGGTTCAATGGGAAAACGAAGCTATATGACTCTAGCTGTAACACTAAGAAGATTTATAATCTTCGCCCATTCTTTAGAAAGCATCGAGTGTTGTAACTTGCATGTGGTAAGAGGTTAAGTTTTGACTTTTAATGATTCTTGGAAACCTCGAGGAGGTGGGTATTGCAGGATACCTGGAAAAGAATCACCTATCTAAGTGAAGAAGTGTGGGCCGCTTCAACATGTGAATCACTTATGAATCCAAAGTGGTGTTCCATGGCCAGTAAAGGATACAAACGTGAGAACTGATGAGTTTGTAAATAGTATTGTGTCAATATTATTGTCTTGGTATACACCAAGGAGGAATGGTTCAAGGCATCACGTCCACCAGGCCGCCGGTATGCCCGATAGTGTTGACTATGGAAAGTTCAAAGCCCCAAGCTACTATTCCAAATGCAATATTGTTTCTCGAGAATTGAGCGAAGAGTCTTCATGCACGCATACACGTCTTGTGTTGGTTTGAGCTGGCAGTGCTCTAACCAATGTGGGGGATTGTTGAAAACGTGTGATAAATAAGAGGCTTTTGGCCTTTCATGTGGCTAAGTCCTTTGGCCTTTCATGTTCATGTAACCTCCATTTGGTTTATGATGTCCCTTAATGCTAAGACCTTTGGGGTGGCCTCCCTTATCCTATAAATAGGTGGAGTTTGGAAGAGGGAAGACACACCAACAAAAACATTACATCTTCTCTCAAGCTCTACATCATAGTGTGCATCTTAGGAGCATTGCATAGCTCGATTCTCGGAACTCCATCAAGTTCGCCGGTGCCTAGCGGGTTTGAGGTGCTTCTACACGCTAGGAGAAAGTCGTTTTATCTTTGGGGGCAATACGTCATTCCGTGAGCACTAGCCGGGGCGTAATTTGTCTTGCGGAAAGAGGGCTTCCCTCGACTCGACTTATAGTTGGTTTGTTTATTATTTCCGTTGTAATTTGCATTCCAGTTATAGTTGTTATTTTCCTTTCGGTTGTAATAGTTAGAGTACCGCCTGTACACGGCTTGGGAATTTTCATCCCTTATTGCTAACAAGAATGTGGGTCTATTACCAAAAATAGTAAAAGTGAAAGGTGACAAATTTTTTTGGACATACGAAAATAGAAATAAGTGAAAAAATTTCAGGACGGAGGGAGTAACAGTTAGCATCATCTCAAGAAAACATGGGCACTGGGTGGTGAATGACACAATTATTCCCGTATCTTCAAAGCTCCTATAGAGAATGGATGAAGTTGTGTGTGGATTGTGAAACAAATTGGAAACTCGGAGATCTATAGAGAATGTACTTAGCTTAAGGTCGTCAATCAAAAGCAAGTAACTCCAAAGACCCGACGATGGCTTGTGCTTTTTCATGTGGATAAAAACTTTCGTCGAACAAAATCCAATTCCAATCAGCAAACTTCAAAGCTAGTTTTGACCCTTCAAACGATTACCTTTGTTTTTGGAGCCTCTAATACGATCTCTTCAACTTGAAGAAAGCATTGCGTGAAGATCTTACACGTCTCAATAAATACTAAGGGTGTGTGAAGAACGTGTGTGTGCAGTGTGTTTGCTTTGTCTCTTCCTAGTGCTTGTAAAATTATCAAGCCTCCTAGATCCAGCGAATCGACTAGATCGCAGGGTCTAGGAACTCGCGGAACTAGAGAATCTCGGTCGTTGGATACACATAACACTCCTTCAAAACCCTCAACCACGAATACTAAAATTTAGCACAGGGAAGTAGGGATCGATCCCACAGAGATGGATGCGTAATGAATATGCATAGAGATCTGGAAACTATTTTTGGTTTGGCTGCTGCCACGCATTTTTTTTGGGTTGAGAAAATTAAACTAGGTTTGGAAATGAACTCTGCTATGCTAACAGCTAGATCTAGGCAGAAATGAATATTGCATGAAAACTAAGACTAGACAATCACTAGATCTAAAGACTCGTAACTAATTTACCTAGACCAGGGAATTTAAAATGCAAGTGGGACCCAAAGCTGAAAAGGTAGATACGGACGAAAAGAAAAGCTGCAGAATAACTAACTAAAGCATCAACTGAAAAATGACTTCATCTTCTCCGACGGACTCACAAGAACACTCGGTAAACTTAATAGGACGCGATTCAGAAGCAAACAATCAGATTTAAAACAAGCAGGTGACATACGAAAAGATAACAGAAAAATCTACGCTACTAGACGAAGCCAAACAGAAAGAGAACATAACACTTGAAATTCATGCACAAATCTATCTCCCCTGCTCAGATCCAAAACTCGGATGCTAAATCCACTCCGGATCCAAGCATCCGACATAAAACTCCAACCAAAAACAGCTCCATAACAACAGATTTGGATTCTCCACAGATCAACAACAACAAATACAGATCAACAATCAAACTCCCAGATCAAACACCATGTCGACAGAGAAAATAGCTCAACATAAATCAACTCCAAAACAGAGGAAATGAAACCAACAGAAATGCATAGGAAATTAAGCAACATCAACAGCAGATTCGACTCCCGAAAGTGAAGTTCGAAACAAGAAACAACAAACTGGAATTAAAACGATTGTATCTTCGCCCTCACGCGGACGGTGTTACGTCGGAACTACTGAACTCAAAAAAACGACCCCCTTAACCATCCCGAATTCCCATTCCAAGTGTGTGTGTGTGTGAGCTAAGTGTGAGCAAAAAAATTCTCTTCCTCTTTTTTTTTTTTCCGTGCTGCATACTCCTCCATTTATAGGCGTTGAGGTGGGGCCCAGCGAGGTATAGATAGACCTTGTTGCCCTCAGCTATTAACTCCCTTCCTCTAGCCTTCTTTTCCTTCAGTTTTGATCAATTTCTGCTCTGTTCCTCGCTAGACTATTTCCTCCAGTATCTCCTGGATCTAGCGCTTTATCACACACCTGGCTTAATCAAACATGTTAGACCCAGCAGAAATGTGATGCTTTTCACTATATAACCAATGCATGAAATTAGCCTTATCAAACTGCTCACACTTAAACCATACTTGTCCTCAAGTATAAAGACAAGAGAAAAGAATAAGGCGAATTTCAAAGCATGGTTATCCCTTGACCGACTCTACAGACTCTAAACAGACTCCTAGACCTAGACACAACTGGCACAATTTTTAGACACTAAAATGAAAACACATAAACACATAAAACGAAAATACATAAACACATATTCATGAACTGGCTTCAACTTTTAGGCAACCGTCCCCACAAGATTAAGGTCAATTCAACAGGCTGCACTCCTCCAAATAGGCCCTTTCCCTTCCTCTACCTAGCCAATCTGTCAGTTCGTCAAGATGGCGTTTTACTTCCCCAATTGTTGGATTCACTCGATCACTCATTCCTCACCAGGGATGTTAGGACCAACTCTCTCTTAAGTCATCGCCATACCACTGAAGTGTCAGGTTATGAGAATTTTCTCCTTCTAACCTCCCCCCCTTTTTTTTTTTTTTTTTTTCTGGACTTCGTCCAGCTTATACCTCCTTAATTTCCTGGACTTCGTCCAGCTTATACCTCCTTAATTATACTTCTTGATTTCCCTCCTCTGGACTTCGTCCAGCTTATCCCTCCAGATTATCATTTATTTTATTATCTCCTCCCTAAATTCTTCTCCTTCAGCTTTCAGTGGCAGCCCATTTACATGTGTTAGCTCGAAGTTATTAAAGGCTTATAACTCGCTTTTAAAGTAGGGTTTCACAACTGAGTAAGTAAAGGCGTTCTCTATCGTTCTCGCTTCACTCAGATTGGCTCGGCTTGTTAAAGAAAAAGGCTTCTAAGTTGGAATACCTCCTATTTTCAATTACTCTCACTAAGGGAATCCTGCCATATTATATTCACCGGTTCATGCGACTCAAACAACTAGACCTAACGACTCTTATATCAAAATTGCATTGACTCCTCTCCCCCTCCCACTTCACTCAAGCTTGGCCTCAAGCCGTCGTCGTGAAGGGGAAATAGAGAGATCAATGCAAAACAAGCAGACAAAACTTCTCACACTTAGACCGAGCATCGGGCTAAGTGGGAGAAGATAAAACAACACAGAAAAAACAAAACAACTCCTCACACTTAGACCGAGCATCGGGCTAAGTGGGAGAAAAGAGAACAGAACAGAAAACAGACAAACAAAATGTAAAAGGAAAAAAGTAAATGTTACTTGGTCATGGGGTGGTGTTCACTTCTGGGGCTGGCTCCCTCGGGAGCCAGAATGTGGTGGGATTCCGGGGCGGGTCATTTTCACCTTCTTCTTTGCTGGCTGATCCAGCTCTTCCTCTGCTTGTCCTGTCTGGGTGAGTACCGACTTCATCACTTGGGGCTTTGATTTGGGTGGGACTGGAACTTGCTTGGGAACGATCGGGGTGGTCATCTGTTGGAGTGACTTGACGGAGGGACTGCTCTGGATGGGCTTCTTGACCTCACTGCTTGACCCAGGAGTTGCCTTCGTCTGAGTCAAGGGGAGTGTTTGCTGCATCCACTTCAACATCCTCATGGAGAGCTCCACTGCCTCCGCCACTCGTTCACTTTGTTTGGCGCATTTCACGGCCAAATTCTCCACATTGTCCCTCAGGACCTTCGCTTCTTCCCTATTCCCGTTCAATTCCTTTCTGATCCCGCCGAGTTCCTTTACCATCTCCTTCCTCAGCAACTGCATCTCCTTTCTCACTTCCTTGACTTCCTTCCGTAGCTCCTCGATCTCTTCAGTGGGCATGGTCTCCTCGGCTTCCTCAGGCTCTGCAGTCCCCTTATCTCCTAATGAGTAGAAAAGGGTCTCGGCACCTCGAGTCTGTAGCAACCCCTTGTTGAAAAAATAATCAACACTGAAAACCTCCGGGGGGTCGCACATAACTATCAGAGGAGCGGATTTGGCGATTTTCATATCAATATTCCGCTGGAGGTAGGCGCCGAGAAGGTGGCATGTGTACATATGGCGCGCATGGTTGCTTGTCATTTGGTGGCAAGCCTGAGCCACCCAATATCCAAGATGCACCTTTATGCCCTTTGCCATGCACCATGTGAAGTATAGATCGGTGGTTGTAAGAGCGGCATTTGCTGTTCCCATCAAATTGTAGCTTATGAAGGTCTGAGCAAAACGGAGGATGCGGTTTTCGATGTGGGATGCCTTGGAATAGCTGGATTTGAACGCTCCAGCCTTGGGGTGGGTGATCAGGTCCCATGCCGTTTGCACCTTAAAGCCCGGCGTGTTTTTGGGTGCGGTGATCATCCTCTCATTCCATTCCCCTTCATCGTCCTCTGCCTGGGTGAACAATCCCATCCGCAGTGACCACTCCCGGATGCTCATCTCATACTCTTCGTTGAAAAGCCGGAACATTATGGAGTCAGCGTCCAGATCAGTAGTATTTTTCAAACGAAAAGTGGAGAAAAACTCCCTTGCTAGATCCACCGGCACCCTTTCTTGGCTGTGTCGCAGTAGCCACTCGAATTCTATCGAAGAGATGCAGGCGCGGAACTCCTTGTCACACGCTATCATCTTAAGCTCCCTCGAGCTATACTGCTTCCCGGATTTGGTCATCTTCCCGGTACCACACCTTTCCTTGTACACCGCGGCCCTTTTTTGATCGTCAAACTGTCTCATCGCTTCCAGTAGTTTCTTTGTCAGCCAGACTCCCGGACGTCCAGGAATAGGTACTCCTTCAGCTTCTTCTGATTCATAGTCGGATTCAGGGGCAGGCTCGTCTTGTTCCTCGGTTGAGGGAACGTCAGCCTCTGAGGAAAGGGTATCCTCAACCTCCTTGACAGAGGGAGCTTTCCTAGACCGTGTAGACATAGTCGCCGTGCCCTTTCCTTTTCTTTCCCTTTCTTTCGCCAGGCGACGCTCTTCCGCTTCCGTCCCTTGCCCAGGGGACTCATTTTTCCCCGTATCGACTAAGTCGTCTACTTCATCAAGTAGACTTCTCCTGGCCCGTCTCCTTTCTGTCCTCCTGTCTTCTCGGGGTTCGTCTGCATCCTGGTCGTCCACCAGGTCCACAATCAACTTCATTCCTGCATCCACGTCCTCTGGCACTTCAGCCATCTGCAGATCTGCGTCTGCAAAAAGTTTTTCAGGGGTTTCCCCCTCACCATCCACCATCGGGGTTGCCCCCTCAATATAAACGGGGTCCTCCCCCCTGACATCACTCGGGGTTGCCCCCTCTTCCATGGCTTCAGAGGTTGAGACTCTGAATTCAGCCGGACTAGCCACAGCAAGGGTTCCCCCTTCCACATCGTCATCACCCTCAGATTTAGGGTTTCCGTCTCCATGCAACTCTGTTTCATCCACCTTCCCGCCATTCGTTGGTCCACCCTCTTCGTCGCCCGTCTCCTGCGAAGCGGTCTTTGCATTTTGTGGTTCAGAGTTCGGCTCTCTCGCTTCTTCTTGAGGCAATTCTTCTTGAAAAACTGAGGGTTCGGCCGCCGAATCCTCTGGAATCGACGTTGGTGGAGTGGCCGCCGCGGATGTCATCAGATTGGCAGAAAATAGGGCATATACTTCTTTTGCTTTCTCGACGCTCCCCAATTTTTGCGTCAATTCGGCTAACAAAGCTGGGTCGTACTCCGCTTGGTGCGAACTTCCGGTGGGCTTGGCTGATTCCATCGCTGTAGATCTGAAATTAGACAAGAATTTACCGATTTTTGGGTTAGGGTTTGTATTTATTTTAGAGAGAGAATGAAGGTAGAGAGAAAGGAGAGCAAATTCAATTGAGTATGTGGAGAGAGAAACGACGGTTCGCCCCCTTTAACTGAAAAGGTGATGCGGTTGCAGACGTGACGTCAGTAACCGTACACCTTCCATAAATATCGGTGATTTGAATTTCAAATTATTTCCTTCCCTCCTTGATCTTTTCCTTCATGCTCTCCTTCCCTAGTTGATTTCCCTGACGTGACCCTACACTAAGAAAAGATGAAGACGCCAAACTCCTTGGTCAAGATTAGAGTACAAGATATAAATTCCCCTTGGAGTCTGGTGCTTCGAAAATGTTTTTGGAAGATTAAAATTTTTACTTTGTTTGGATTTTCTTAAGGTTTCCGAAAGCAATTAAACTATTTACAAATTATCTTTGAGTATTATCGAAATCCCCTGGTTCAGTATGTAAAAACATAAACATTTTCCTTGACCCAGGAGTTTATCGAGAATACTTCCTTGCCTGACTAGGCGAAAACCGAGAGTGCACGTAGTGGCATTTCCTCCACTACGCACAACTCAGAATTATCCCTATAGACTTTTAATCTATGACCATTAACAAGAAAAGGAACAGAGTTAGAGGCACTTCCCTGGATTTCTATTGCTCCGTTTGCGCGGAGGCTAACGATGGTATATGGGCCAATCCACTTAGACTTCAACTTCCCTGGCATCAGCTTGAGCCGGGATTGGAAAAGGAGCACCTTCTGTCCAACATGGAGTTCCTTGACCCGGAGATTCCTATCATGCCATAGCTTCGTCCTTTCTTTGTACCACATGGCAGACTCATACGACTCCAGCCTCATTTCCTCCAGTTCTTGTAACTGCAATTTCCTTTCTTCTTCGCAAGCCATAGGCTTCATGTTCAACTCTTTTACTGCCCAGTACGCCTTCTGCTCAATACCCACGGGCAAGTGGCACATTTTGCCAAACACAAGCCTATAAGGCGACATTCCAATAGGTGTCTTAAAGGCAGTCCTGTAAGCCCATAGTGCGTCACCGAGCCTCTTACTCCAGTCCTTCCTTGACGGGTTAACCGTTTTCTCCAATATCGCCTTGATCTCGCGATTAGATATCTCCGCTTGACCGTTAGACTGAGGGTGGTACGGGGTGGATATTCTATGGTGAACACCGTATTTCTTCATCAGAGCCTCGATGGTGCGATTACATAAATGCGTTCCTTGATCTGAAACGATTGCTCTAGGAACTCCATATCTGTTGAAAATATAGGTCTGCAGAAATTTTGCCACTTCTTTTGATTCACATGTCGTTGTGGCCTTGGCTTCTATCCACTTAGACATATAATCTACTGCAACCAATATGTAAGTATTCCCACAAGATGACGGAAATGGTCCCATGAAGTCCATTCCCCATACATCAAAAACTTCACAAACAACCACCGGGACCTGAGGCATCTCATCCCTCCTAGAAATTCCCCCCGTCTGTTGGCATCTCTCGCAGCACTGGCAAAATTCAAATGCATCTTTATTCAATGTTGGCCAGTAAAAACCACTATCCAGGACCTTCCTTGATGTCTTCCTTGGTCCGAAATGACCTCCACATGCCAAAGTATGGCAATGAATTAGCACGTCCTTTTGTTCCCATTCGGGAATGCAGCGCCTAATCACTTGGTCTGAGCACATTTTCCACAGGTACGGATCATCCCAAAAATAGTATTTGGCTTCGCTTTTAAGCTTCATCCTCTGGGCTCGGGAAGCTTCTTCTGAGCTTGGCACTTCTCCCGTGACCAAGTAATTTGCTAGATCGGCGAACCATGGTTCTGCGTTAAGTTTGCGCTTTCCTTTATCAGATTCTCCAAGACCGGTTAATGCCAACACAGCTTCCCAGCTTATCGGTCTAGGGAGTTCATCCAGACAGTACAAATGTTCTTCGGGGAAAGCATCGGGAATGGCCTCTTCTGTTTCCCCTTGATGAATTCTACTCAAGTGATCGGCCACTTTGTTCTCCGTTCCTCTTTTGTCCCTTACTTCCCAATCAAACTCCTGCAGAAGCAATACCCATCGGATCAACCTTGGTTTCGACTCCTTCTTAGCCAGTAAGTACTTTATTGCTGCATGATCCGTGAAAACAATAACCCTTGACCCAAGTAGATAGGGTCGGAATTTTTCAAATGAGTACACGACAGCCAACATTTCCTTCTCCGTGGTATCGTAATTTTTTTGAGCTTGATTCAGCGTTCTGGACGCGTAGAAGATCACATAACTTTTCCCGTCTATCTTCTGCCCTAGGACGGCTCCCACAGTGAAATCGCTCGCGTCGCACATTATCTCAAAAGGGTAATTCCAGTCTGGCGCCCTGATAATTGGTGCGGTCACGAGTCTATCCTTGAGCAACTGAAATGCCTTTTTGCATTCTTCATCAAACACGAACTCCACATCGTTGTGCAACAAATGAGTAAGTAGTTGCGCAATTTTTGCGAAGTCCTTGATAAACCTCCTATAGAAACCTGCGTGACCCAGGAATCCTCTAATTTCTTTTTGACTTGTGGGGTAAGGTAGCTTTGAAATCACTTCCACCTTTGCCTTGTCTACTTGAATTCCTCTATCAGAAACTACATGACCTAGGACAATGCCCTCAGTCACCATGAAGTGACACTTTTCGAAATTCAAAACCAGGTGCTTCTCTTGGCATCTTTGCAGCACTAGGTCAAGGTTGGCCAAACAAGTATCAAACGAGTCTCCGTATACGGTGAAGTCATCCTGAATATCTCGATACATACCTCCAGCAGATCCGAAAAAATACTCATCATACAACGCTGGAACGTTCCCGGTGCATTGCATAGACCAAATGGCATCCTTCGGTAGGCATAAGTGCCAAAAGGGCATGTGAATGTGGTCTTTTCCTGATCCTCTGGGTTGACGTAAATCTGGAAATAACCGCTGTATCCGTCAAGGAAACAGAAATACTGTTTGCCAGCCAACCTCTCTAGCATCTGGTCAATAAATGGTAAAGGAAAATGATCCTTTTTGGTGGCCTCATTCAGTTTCCTGTAGTCAATGCACATCCTCCATCCAGTCACCAGTCGAGTAGGCACCAACTCGTTTTTGTCATTTTCTACCACTTGTATTCCTGATTTCTTAGGTACCATGTGAACCGGACTGACTCACTCACTATCAGGGATGGAGTATATGATTCCCAGGGACAATAGTTTCAAAACTTCCTTGAGTACCTCCTCCCTCATATTCGGATTCAGCTTCCTTTGTGGATCTCGTCGAGCCTTTGCCCCTTCCTCTAATCTGATGTGGTGCATGCAAAGATCGGGGCTGATGCCAACTAGGTCCGAAAGTGTCCACCCTATGGCCTTCTTGTTCCTTCTAATTACATCCAGCAACGTACTCTCTTGTTCCTCAGTCAAGCGGCTGTTGATTATCACTGGACAATCTTCCCCTTCCTCTAGGTACGCATACTTGAGATTCTCAGGTAAGGTTTTCAACTCTTTCTTTGGTGTGACGGCTTCCTGAGGCAGGGGGTTTTTCTCCATACTTCTTGTCACTATTCCCTCTAGACTTGTTCCGTCGTCTGGGCTCTTCCCTTGAACTGACCCTGCTGATTGGAATGACAGTGGTTGTTGGCAGAATGCCATGATCGCTTCATTGATTTGGTCGTCCGTCATGTTCCGAGTAAAAAGGGTTTCACACCATCCTGTCACCTCCTTCTCTACAGCTTGGCTTAGCTCAGAATTGTTAATCTGTTCCTGCATTAACTCAGTCTCAAGATATTCCTGGACCAGGGGGTTAATCACATCCACAGCATGCAAATTCTCAACATCGAGTGGTTTTTTCATCGCTTCATCAATTCTGAAGGTGTACTTCTCCCCATGATAGTCTAGGCATATTGTTCCATCAAACACATCAATAATAGTCTTCGCGGTGCGAAGGAAAGGTCTTCCCAACAGCACCCCGCTAGACTCAGCAGATTCATTATCACTCATTTTTATCACATGAAAATCAGCCGGGTACAGGAAATCATGCACTCTAACTATGACATTTTCCAACACTCCCTCAGGAGAGATGCATGTTCTATCGGCTAACTGAATCACCACCTTCGTGTTTACCATGCTCACTCCCACCAATTTTTTATATATTGAAAGAGGTAAAACATTTATCGATGCACCTAGATCACACATGGCATGCTCAATTTTAATATCACCTAGAGAAATAGGGAGAGTGAACATACCTGGGTCTGTGCATTTCGATGGCATCCTTCTTTTCTGTATCACTGCGGACACACTTTCTCCTATGACAATCTTCCCATCAGGTTTGGTTTTCCCAGCTATGAACTCTTTGATGAACTTGCTGAAAGTGGGTATCTTCAGAGCTTGTAAAAAAGGCAGGTTAATCTCCAGCTTGCTAAATATTTCTACAAAATCCTCTGGATCATCCTTCTTTTTCTTGTCTTCCCCTCGGTATGGAAATGGCTTTGGTCGCTTCACTGCATTTGTGGAACTCCCTGCGGGGGTCTCACTAACCTCCCCGCTGCCTTCTTTACTCTTTAATTCAGGTTCTGGATCAAGGAAAAATGGGTCACTTGGTCGAGGTAGAGATCCCCCTAAATCTCCCTCCTGGAGATCATCCTGAACAAGGACTTCTCTGGGTCTAGGGTTATCCCCTTGAGACTCTCGGCTTTCTTTTCCTTTGATCACCTGTGAAGGTATCTTTTCATCACTCTCCAGCGTCGGTCCTTCATAGCCTCGTCCAGATCTCAAAGTGATTTGACTAATGTTTGCTCGGTCTGGTGGCTTGACCGTGGCAGGCAGTCTTCCTTCATTTCCCCGCATTTCATTCAACGATGTGGCTAACTGTGACATTTGCTTTGTCAGCATGTCCATGGCAGACTTCTGCTCCTTTTGAGCATCCTGTATTTTGTGCACCACGTCATTGTTAGCCTGCATGTTATTCTGCATGTGTTGCTGAGAGCTGACCAGGTCATGCACCATATCATCTAGACTCCTCTGAGGCCGGTAATTTGTTTGATTTGAACTGGAACCCTGATTCTGACTTGCTCCAACAATCTGGTTCTGGCGATAGTTTCCCTGACCTCCCTGATTGTTGTTGAACTGATTTGCTGGACCTTGGTGATTTTGTTGGAAATTTTGATTGTTCCCCGAAGTATTCCTTTGATGTGGTGGCACATAGGAATTCCCTTGGTTATTCTGGTTCCTGCTCCAGTTATGCTGATCCCCTTGATTACGGTAGCTCCAGTTGTTCGGCCCTTCTTGATTCTTCCCTGACCCGTTAGAATTATGCTGCGGTCCTTCCTGATTCCGGTTGGGCCAATTCTGCTGGTTCTCCGCTGGACCTGGGTATTGCAATTGCAGTTGTTGGTTTCCTTCAGCCCACCTAAAACAAGGGTTATCCCTCCATGGTGCATCCTTAATCTTCCACTGGTTCCAGCTTGTATTTTGATTGTTTTGGTTCCAATTCCCCATCGCATTTGCTTGAGCTTGAAACTCTCCATCGGGTGATGGGCTGCTATAGCATTGGATTTGATGTTCCTCCTGGCCAGGGGTATTCTTCCTTTCAATGGCATTTAGCAGTGCCTTCTCCAATCGATCAATCCTATCTCTAACCCCTTCTCCTTCTTGTTCCTTAACTGCATTCGCTGAACTTCTCCTCATGATGGCACGCGGATTGTCATACGCTTTCTTCGCGTCAATTAATCTTCCCAGAATTTCGCGCGCTTCACTTGCCCTGTTCTTGGTAAAATTCCCCCCGCTCGAGGAATTCATTAAGTCCTTGGACTCAGGATTTGCTCCTTCATAGAACAAATAAAATGTTTCAGCCTCCATCATTCTATGATTAGGACAAGCATCAAGCAGTCCCTTAAACCGAGACCAATATTGGCTTAAAGACTCATCGTAGTCCTGCTTGCATTCTTGAATCTCCTTTTTGAGAGCATTTGTTTTGTTGGACGGGAAAAAATAGTCCAGGAATTCCAGTTTGAAATCCCTCCACGTGGTGATTGAGTCAGGCGGAAGCCTCAGCAACCATGTGTTGGCCTCTCCCTTTAAGGCAAATGGAATTGCACGCAAGCGGTAGTCCTCCTCAGTAGTTTCGTTGGGCCTCTTCTGGATGCTGCATAGCTTGCTGAACTCATTCAAAAATTCGTAAGGACACTCGTTTCTCCGCCCTGAGAATGTAGGTAGAACGCCAAGCACATTTGTTTTAATCTCAATAGATCGTTGGCGCTGATTCGACACTATGGCATGGGCTGGCTCTCCATCCAGATGTGCAGTGAGTGAACCAATTTCTGGGTCTGTGTCCACTACGTTTGCCATTACAGATTCCTCTTCCGAATGTTCAGTTTCTGATGACGACTGTGGATCCTCCTTCCCCGATGAATTCCACTCTTCTTCGCTTCCTGATTCAAACGGAAACGGATCTACTGTTGACAACCCTGATCTGGTAGTAATGGCGGATGTTGATTCCTTGACTTGCCACCTCAATTGGACGTTCCTTGACCAAGACGGGTTGCTCCAGACTCCTGACCGTGAGCTTTTGCTCATAAACTGTCAACAAAAAGAAACACAAAAATTAAAACTATATACACCAAATCTCTAAACATAAAAAAAAACTACGCCATCCATCCCCGGCAACGGCGCCATTTGAAAAACGTGTGTGTGCAGTGTGTTTGCTTTGTCTCTTCCTAGTGCTTGTAAAATTATCAAGCCTCCTAGATCCAGCGAATTGACTAGATCGCAGGGTCTAGGAACTCGCGGAACTGGAGAATCTCGGTCGTTGGATACACAGAACACTCCTTCAAAACCCTCAACCACAAATACTAAAATTTAGCACAGGGAAGTAGGGATCGATCCCACAGAGATGGATGCGTAATGAATATGCATAGAGATCTGGAAACTATTTTTGGTTTGGCTGCTGCCACGCATTTTTTTTGGATTGAGGAAATTAAACTAGGTTTGGAAATGAACTCTGCTATGCTAACAGCTAGATCTAGGCAGAAATGAATATTGCATGAAAACTAAGACTAGACAATCACTAGATCTAAAGACTCGTAACTAATTTACCTAGACCAGGGAATTTAAAATGCAAGTGGGACCCAAAGCTGAAAAGGTAGATACGGACGAAAAGAAAAGCTGCAGAATAACTAACTAAAGCATCAACTGAAAAATGACTTCATCTTCTCCGACGGACTCACAAGAACACTCGGTAAACTTAATAGGACGCGATTCAGAAGCAAACAATCAGATTTAAAACAAGCAGGTGACATACGAAAAGATAACAGAAAAATCTACGCTACTAGACGAAGCCAAACAGAAAGAGAACATAACACTTGAAATTCATGCACAAATCTATCTCCCCTGCTCAGATCCAAAACTCGGATGCTAAATCCACTCCGGATCCAAGCATCCGACATAAAACTCCAACCAAAAACAGCTCCATAACAACAGATTTGGATTCTCCACAGATCAACAACAACAAATACAGATCAACAATCAAACTCCCAGATCAAACACCATGTCGACAGAGAAAATAGCTCAACATAAATCAACTCCAAAACAGAGGAAATGAAACCAACAGAAATGCATAGGAAATTAAGCAACATCAACAGCAGATTCGACTCCCGAAAGTGAAGTTCGAAACAAGAAACAACAAACTGGAATTAAAACGATTGTATCTTCGCCCTCACGCGGACGGTGTTACGTCGGAACTACTGAACTCAAAAAAACGACCCCCTTAACCATCCCGAATTCCCATTCCAAGTGTGTGTGTGTGTGAGCTAAGTGTGAGCAAAAAAATTCTCTTCCTCTTTTTTTTTTTTCCGTGCTGCATACTCCTCCATTTATAGGCGTTGAGGTGGGGCCCAGCGAGGTATAGATAGACCTTGTTGCCCTCAGCTATTAACTCCCTTCCTCTAGCCTTCTTTTCCTTCAGTTTTGATCAATTTCTGCTCTGTTCCTCGCTAGACTATTTCCTCCAGTATCTCCTGGATCTAGCGCTTTATCACACACCTGGCTTAATCAAACATGTTAGACCCAGCAGAAATGTGATGCTTTTCACTATATAACCAATGCATGAAATTAGCCTTATCAGTGTGAAATGATGGAAAATAGAATGATGTTAATTAAAATTTAAAACACGATTTGTCAGTAATTATCAACACACGTAGTCTGTCGGTAATAGTAAAAATTAAAATATTAAATTAACTCCAAAATTAAAAACATTGACACACGTACTTGTCTGTTGGTGATTTCACATTCGTTGTTAAACTCCACCTTTTGTAGTGCTTATGGAATTCTCATTCATTATTCTGCATTTAAACTATTATAGCATCAAATCAACCTCAAATTCTGAAAATTGTGTTTTTATTCTTATTTCTAAGTACATAAACCAACCACATTCCAAATTTACAAAAGAACATAATTTCAAACTACGAAAGATGTTAAAAAAATGAGATTGTTTAGCTTCGTATCAATTATTTCAATCTTTTAAATTCCAAATAATGGAGTAATTTTTTAAAATTCAAAATAAAAGATAATCTATCTTTCACATCCCCTAATTTAATGGCAACCTAATCCTAAATCTTGAATCGAACATATAGTCGACAATGTACACACACACACATGTATATTTATTTATGTTGTTTGGTGTTGTAGTCGTGCTTAGAGCAAATGATGAGGGAATATAAACTAAGTAATTGAAAGCATGTAATTTAAATGCATGAACCAAATTGTTGCACATCTCATCATTGTTCTACATCCAATGTTCCAACCATTTCTCTTCTCTAAATTAAAATTTTGTTTTAGATATGTAGCTAATATAACTCAGACAACATCAAACCTGATTCTATACGATGTTTCTTGATGTATTATCTATTATTCACGCTTCCGGCATACCATATTTACTACTCCAACCATCCCACCATAAGCGAGGTGCTTTATTTTTACACTCATTTTGGAAAAATAATATAAAATAGTTAAAGTGTAGACACTACAAAAAAATATCTTTTAGAGATACAAAAACTTAAGACACAATTACTAGCGTTTTGAAATTTAAAAAATAACAATAAATTAGGACGCAAAAGAAAACGTTTGAGGGTAAATTATCTTAATGTTTTACTTTTTAGGACGATTCTATTTGTGTCCCCTAATTTTAATTGAGACACTAACAATAATGACACTTTATGAAGCGTTGGTGGTATAATTAGACAAACAAACTAGCATCCTTAATAACATTAAAAAATGTCCATATCCGGTTTCTTTGTTGTAGTGAGATAATGTAAAGTATGGGAGAGAATATTGCATAGAATAGTCTTATTTACATTATGCTATCTCTTACAACTATACATTCTCTTCACTCTAACTATTTTATATCATTTTTTTTTAATACGAGTGCAAAAAATGTAGTTGCTCACTTATGGTAGGACGGATGGAGTACTATTTCTGTCTAACAAAATAAGTGTTAAATGACATAATTAGTAAAGTAAGAGAGAGAATGAGAAAAGATGGTTGAAGTAGTGTTAATGGATTGCATGGTATTAGTAATATTATTTAAATAATTTAAACATATTCAGTAATTGATCTCATTTTAGTGGAAGACCCAAAATAGTAAAATTAGTCAATTTTTTGGACAGAAATAGTATTTAATACTTATGCATTGATAAAATGAAATATGAGACGATAATGTACAACATTAAAGTGTAGCATTAATTTCGAACCTATGTTACATAAAAAAAATAAAAACTTGCGATTGAGACAAGAGTATCCATTGCAAATATTCGAACTAGTATTAGATTTTGGAAGTAATTAAGAGTAGTCACCCATAACGACAAAACTCGCCAGCATTGATAGCACCAAAGGGAAAGAATCATTTAATTTATTTTTTCGCCCTAGTTTAAAAAAATAAAACACCTCTAAAAGTATACTTTTTGCTGCATAATGAGGATTTTGTCAAACCAAAGAATAATCTATTTATCCCCACTCTCAATCCTTTATCATTACAAAACAAAATGATGTATAATGATGATGCAATAAAATATGAGATTGAAACACGACCGGAAGCAAGGTCATACATTATTGCGAAAATTATATGTGCACAAATGATTGTGCAATTTATAATATTCTCACACATCCCATGCTTTTTAGGCCTTCGCCGTTTTTATGTTTCTTTTAATTCAATCATGTACCTTAACACCTCCCCTTTAGACATCACTATTCATTATTTATGTCATGAAACCCTCCATGATCTGTCAGAAAGAATCTTGTTTCTAATATAAGCTCCCTTTGAGCAAACCTCTCATCATCTTCAATCTTTAGGTCCATATAAAGGTCCCTTTTCCCACTTCATTTTCGGTACTTTTGTAACTTTACTTGATATTTTCGGCGATCGCAAAATGGGAAGACAACCTTGTTGTGACAAGATCGGCCTCAAGAGAGGTCCGTGGACGATCGAGGAAGACCACAAGCTCATGACTTTCATTCTCAATAACGGCATTCAATGTTGGAGAACGGTGCCCAAGTTTGCAGGTTTGTTCGTTTTGATTCCATTATTACATTACCTCTGTTCATAAAAAATAGACAAAGGTGTAAATACCACAAATTTTAATGTGCAGTTCGTAAAATTAAAAAAAAAAACGAGGGAATGAAAAGGTAGTGGAAGTAAGGTAGTGGAAGTAGTGTTAGTGGATATGAGGTCCTCATTTAGAATGATGTGTAGGGTTCGTATTTGTTTATAGCTTTTCACATAATTTGTTGGACGACTCAAAATGGTAAATTAGTCTATTTTATGGACGAAGGTAGTACAGTGTTATGATTCCTATGTAGTATACCAAATTTAACCGGACAGATGAATAATATTTTGAAAAATCAAATCTAAAAAATTGGCACTTTTTACATAATTGTGTGAAATTCATGTAGGTTTATTGAGATGTGGGAAGAGCTGCAGATTGAGGTGGATCAATTATTTGAGACCTGACTTAAAAAGAGGAGCATTTTCGGAAATTGAAGAGGATCGGATCATAGAGCTACATACTCGCCTTGGCAACAGGTCTTAGTTCTATTATTCAAGAATAAAATGATTTTATTCTTTCCTTCAATCAACAAATTTTTGATCCAATAGTTTTACATATTTGGTCTCATCATTTTTAGATACGTGGATTAAAAAATGTTTGTTTTGTATTCAAAGTAGTATGTCCACTAAATTTGAATTACTTTTAATGCATAAAAAGTATAATTTTTTTAAATACGAGCTAGTTATAAATATAATTAATGTTAGTATTTTTGTATGTTTAGGTGGTCCAAAATCGCCTCACATTTTCCGGGAAGAACGGACAACGAGATCAAAAATCACTGGAACACCAAGATCAAGAAGAAGCTCAGGCTTCTAGGAACTAATCCCATAACACAACAACTGCTTGATAAAAAACAAGATAAAAATGAGTTGGAAATGTACCCCAACTCACAAAATGAGCATGAAAAGGTTAATGGGAAGTTCCAAGTGTTGGAAGAATCAAAAGGAGATCATGGAAATGAAGTAGTGGAGAAAGCAATGAGTTCCCAAAGGGAAATTAGTAGTGTTCAATTGATCAACAACTATGAGATTATGAGTAGAAATATGGAGATGGAGATGCTTATGACAAGCCTAGAAAATGCATCTCAAACTTGTTCTTCATTTTCATTTCAAGATTCATTTAGACCCCTCGGCAGTAGTAGCGTGGAACAATGGGTTCAGAGTATGATGTGTTGGGATGGGATCGATTACATTGATTAACAACTCTTTTTTCTCTTCCTAGCAACGTCTTAAATCTTGTTGTGTAGCTTGTTGAGTGTGATTTGTTTTAGTAATGGATATTGATCTTATTTTCACCCTGAAAAATATGAACCATTTTTGTTTTTAGTCCACTTTGAGTATAACTTTCTTATTTGGAAATTCAACTACACTACTACTAATGTGAACATCACTCTCTCTCTTACTTTATCAATTGTGCATTAAAACTCATGCACAACCAAAAGTTTATAGGAGAAATATTTTTCAGGGACATTGGGAGTATAAACTTTAGACGAATTTTGGTATTTGCTATAAACTTTGAAAGCGGTTTTATAAATCACAAACTTAAGATTTGTGACAATGTTTTGTGGTGGGTCATTGTTCAAACGGGACATATTTATGAGTCATATTTTATCCTATTAGACATATATTATTCTATTCATAAAAAAAGGCATGTATCATTCAACGTCGAATTCAAGAATTAGGGCGTCAAAACAACGTCCTTGCATAATTTCACATCAAGTTGGACAAATTGTACACTTTCAAATATTTATGATTTTTAAGCCTATTTTAAAAGTTTTGTGAGAAATAACAGAATATACCTATAAAGTTTACGTGTTAAGATCAATAAAGGTGATTTAGGCATAGTGGCTATAATTTGACAAGTAACAAGATTACCTATAAAGTTTATGATTTAAGATTATATTCTCCAAGAAAATATTTGAGAAGATATTATACATTTATGTTTTGTAATGCATCTTGTAGTACTATTTTTTTTAAAAATAATTTACATTTCTATATGCTTTTTTTCTTTGAAATTTATTATTTTTTAAAAAGAGTATATTTTTTTTTTTGATAAGATAAATGGGTAATATAGGATTCGAGTGGGAGATATCAATAATAGGAGACGGGCCCGTGGTGTTGTGGACCCTTTGTTTATTTTATTTATATATATTCTAATTAAACTAAATGAATAGTTTATTTCAACTATGAAATTAATAAAAATAAAAAGTTATAAAATTAAAATTCTAATAAATCTTAAAATTACATAATTAAAATCTTAAAAGCTCCAAAGTTACATAATAAAAATCTAAGCATTACCCAAAAAATTACGTAACTACAAACTCTACTCTTTCTAAGGTCATGTCACCTTTTAGAGTACCTCCAATTGTTATATGCTCACATTACTTGTGTCGATGTAAAAGGTTTTTTGCAACGCTTATTACAAAGCAACTATATGTATAGGTTCAAAGCCCAAGTTGGAAACTAACTACAATTTTAGATTGCAATTTTAGAATTGGTAATCATAGTGATGTACTATTAAAATATTCTAAACACTCAAAATGATAATGTTAAAAGACTATGTAATACTAAAATTTTAGATTGCAATTTGCAAAAATTGAATAATTATGTGGAAAAAAATTCTAACAGTTGGCTCTAGACTCTCTTCCCTAAAAACCCGCTGTGAATTATTTCATATTATATCCAATCTCACATTCTTTCTCTCTGTAGAAAAACACTTTTTTTTTTCGTTTTTCTCTTCCACCTAAGCTCCAAATCCTGCAATAATGACGTCGGTAAGTTTCTTCTTCTTCGCATATACATATTCATTTGCATGCTTTTTTGTTTTATTTTTGTGCCTACATTTGCATATGATCAAAGATGTAATCCGATTTGAATTTGGAAATCATTATTTGATTTTGATTTATCCGCCAACACATGATCCAATATAATTATGGGTGAAATGCATGCATGCGATTCATGTTTTTTTTTATTATTATTTAAATTATGTTTGAAGTAATTATTTCAAAAATCTAGATCTCTTTCAATTTGTTGGGAATTTTACGTTCATTTCTTTCGTTTTGGATCATGGCAAAAACGCCAAAAAGAAGGGGTAGTTTGAGGTTGAATATGGAGTAGAAGAAACCGATGTAGATTTCAGTACCATTTGTCATAAATTAAATAGGTATATTGGTCCAGAAAACTATGAACTTTGATATTTAAAAAAAAAATAGAAGTGGTCTAAAATATGAAAACTTGTTTAACATGGGTAATTGTGAAATAATTGTGATATTTTAGACCACTTTTAAAGTTTGTAGAATATAGTAAAAAGTCATTATGTTGATTTAGTTATGTCAAGTAAAAAAGAAGGGGGTCACGCATGTCAATCAGATATAGTGACTCGACCAACTGTAGGAAATAACACATGAAATCTCAAGTTTGTGATATTTAGGTCATTTTTTAAAGTTCATAAAAAATATCAGAATTTGATTAAGTTAGTGATTCTAGAGACCGATATCCTAGTTAAACACTCCCTCTGTCCATGATTAAATGTCTCATATCTGACCGGTATGAGTTTTAAGAAATTGTTAAACTTTATAAGGTAATGTAGGTAGAGAAAGTCAGTGGAATGTGTGACCTACTTTTATATATTGGTTTTATAATAAAATGTGAGTCAAATGAGTTATTGGAGTGTATGGTCCACTTACCAAATATAGTAAAAGTGAAATAGGACATTTATTACCCAACGGGCGGAAAAAAGAAATATAAATATTTAATGGCGGACGGAGGGAGTAAAGTAAAGGTAGGTACTTGTATTAATATAAAGGAATTCACAATCTACCTGATTCGTAGGTTAGAAGTTGAAACAACGTTAACATTGTGTGGATCGAGCTATTCAGAACCGTACCTCACTAATGTGTTTGTGTGTGTGTGTTTAAGGAATTTGGAAAATATATGCATTGTCAAAAAGTTATTAAGATACAAATGGATTATCTTAAAAGCTAATTTATGAAACAATCGATAAGCAGTGATATCATTGTGTTAAATTTTGTCTTTCTATTTATCTTTTCTATTCGAAGTCATTTTCACTACACTAAAAAACTCTGGTTACATGCCAATTTTGATTTGGTGTGTTAATTACAGCACGAGAAAGGACAATCATTGCCCAAATTTGGCGAGTGGGATGTGAATAATCCGGCTTCGGCAGATGGATTTACGGTTATCTTTGCAAAGGCGAGGGACGAGAAAGCCAAAGGCTCAGCGGGAGGATCCGAGCAGTCGGGCCGCACTGACAGTAGTGCCCACCATGACTTCCCGGATGCTCCCCGCAAGGTGCATCAATATATTTTGTTAATTACTACTCCCTCCGTCTCACTTAAGATGACACACTTTCATTTTTAGTTTGTCCTAACCAAGATGACATATTTCTATTTTTAGTAGTTTTCTCTCTCCAATTAATACACCAAACTAATTTTTTCTCTTTACAATTAAATATTCAATTCTCTTTCTCTCTCCATTTAATACTTCTACACACTCTTTCTCTTTCCAATTAACCACATTAACCAACCATTCCTAAAATCTCGTGTCGACTAAGAAATGTGTCATTTTAGCTGGGACGGAGGGATTAGTTATTATAAATTTGATCTATTAATAATTAGGACCATGATCAATACGAAACCAGTCTTAAACCTTAAATACTAATAATCTCTATTCAACATTATTTTCAATTGATACAATATCCCTATTGATGAATACAACATTCTTAATGAAGACCAACATCATTTTTCTCTTTCTATTTTCAGAATATGATTCCAATGAATGAGATTATAAGTATTTGATTACGTCTTTATCTATACGTGTGTACAATTAGTGTTCTTTGATTGATGCAGATGGGTTGGCTTTGTTGTTTCTGAGACGTGAATTGCATTTGGAGCTGTGGAAAATGAAATTGGAAATATGCAATTGATGAGAAATACACACACGTATATATATAATGTTCAAATTCTGTTTGAACGACTATTTTTAATTTCAATTTTTTTTTTACTTTGTTTTGTAAATGCATATATGTGTAACAATTACTCGATTCATCTGCAGATTTCCAAATTTATTCCCGATTATGGTTTCATTCTTTATTTGTTTATAACTTTGAATTATTTTCTAAATTTTGTTGAAAAGAATCTCCTTGTAAGAATGGAAATTAAAACACATTCAAAAATTAATTCTATAGAAAATAAGAAAAAGAAATAGACTGCAACCAAAGTTTTTACAAACTTTATTCACCCTTTGATGTATAAATTTCTTTCCTAATAAACGGTTTACTTCTTCTTGGAACATCAGCTAATTTACAGAACTCAGACAGATTCTTCCTCAACTCCACCTTCTTCTTCCTCTCCGGCGGCCGAGGGCCCAACGCAGCAACGTCCACTGTCGCTCCGTACACCTCTGTTGCCTGCACAACAGCGTCGTAGGCCTTGGCCGAGAGCTCTAGACCCTCGGTCCGAGCCCTCAGGTGCAGCTCATAAGCCACCCTAGGCTTCCCATCTCTAGCAAGAGCCTCGATCAGCATCTCGTAGGTGATCTCGTTGGGCGCGATCCCATGAGCCTTCATACGCTCAAACCACTCGTAAGCCAAGCCCCCATGGCCGTTCCGCCCACACGAGCTTATGATTGCGTTGAACGTGATGACCGTGGGATTCATACCGGTGGCAACCATTTCCCCAATGAGGTCTTCCAAGAGATCAAACTTCCCTTGGCCGGCATGGATCGAGGCCATGATTGTGTAGGCGTGCAAATTTGGCTCAAACCCGACCCTAACCATGTGGTCCCACACCTGATAGGCCTGCTCGTAGAGCTTCCCTTTCTCGAGCGCACTGAGCAGAGCTCCATACGAGATGATTGTCGGCTTCTCACCTTGCTCCACCATCCTCTTGAATATCTCAATCGCAGCTGAGGTTTCTGCAGCTTTCGAGCAAGCAACAAGAACCGAGTTCCACTCCCGACTGCGCGGTTTAAGCCCTTTCTCCTCCATCTTATTGAGCAACCTCACACCCCATCTCCATATCCCCTTCTTCCTAGCTGCAGAGAGCAGTATATTGAAATGAGAGACGATCAGCTCGTACGACATGTTATTCGGTTTAGGCCCTTTATCCAGCATATCCTCATAGATCTCTAGGGCAGCCCACCACTTCTTGGCCTTCCCCAATAGCCAAATGAGATGGTTGCAAACAGATAAGCTTATCTCGTTGTCTACTTCCCTTATCCGAGTATAGAGCTCCTTAGCCACGACATGGTGCTCCTCTCGTGTGCACGCCCAAACGAGGCGCTCGTGCTCTGCACGGCCATGCTGCAAGCCAGCCTCGTCTATCTCCCTTAGCAGCCTCAACACCTCACTGCTCCGATTCTCCCTCATCACAAGCCAACGTCGCATCACATGGTAGCATACGCGAATGGTGAAGCTTTCTAGCTTGGAGAACTCAAGATCCCAATCCTCACCATCACCATCTCTCCCAATTTCACCCTCTTTGTATCTATTTCGTGTCTCAACAAAAAACGCTAGGGATCCAAATCCATCTTCTAGTCTACGATAAGCAAACAACATGATAGAAAAGGATGCAGGTGATGGTGATATACCTTTACTTGGCATCTCTTTGAAAATTTGGAGGGCCTTACTTTCCCTCCCTTGCTCTGTGTAAATCCCCATCAAAGTGTTGTATGTCACAACACTCGGATGCACTCCTCTTACGACCATATCACTCATAATGTCCTCAACAAAATCGAACTTCCCACATTCCTTCAACGCTCCTAAAAGGCTGTTGTATATGTAGAGGTTCGGCTGGATCAGACCACCACTCTCTTCACTCTTTCTCTTAAGCCACTCAAAGAGAGCCATTGCGGATTCTAGCTTCTTCTCTTTCCCAAAAACTCGAATCACGGTGGAAAAGACCTGAAGGGGAAGGATCCTTTCCACCTTCAACACTTCCTCCACATCATCAGCAGTTCTAGCCGAGCTCAATCTACGTGCTAGTGCAACAACATCAACCCTTTGACTAGTCACATTCTTAACTTTCTCTCCATGATCAACATCACCGCAATTATTTTCAATTTGAAATTCATTGCCACTATCCATCCCCTCCTCAACTCTATGCTGCTCGGGACGAGCAGATTCCACCCTTTGACTACTCGCATTCATAACCCTCTCTACATCATCAGCCCCATCATCATCATCACCATCAAATTCATTGCCGCGATCCGTCTCCTTATCAACTCCATGACATTCCGAACTGTTCCCTCCAAGCGTGGCCTCATCCAACGCCAACGACACAGCAAATGCCGCACCAAGAGAGCCCTTCTTAAGCTTAGAAAAGCCACTAATCGTGCCTGTGGTTGTAGAGCCCAAATAAAGCAATTTGCATCTCAAATCATAGTTTTTGGCGGCTATACACACTCCATTTCTACAAGCCTTCAAATTTCTCGACAAACGCAATGAACCATAGCCATGAACATTGTAAAAATCCAATATTTTCCTCCTCTCTCCCCATTTAACAGAACTACCGAACGAAACTACCTCCAAATCCAACTGGGGTATTACACAAGATTCACTAGTTGAGGGCCAAATCGTCAGAGCTTGCATATTTGAGCCCAAAATAACTCTAAAAACTAAAGCAAAACTTCAAGAT